>NW_024744357.1:1695383-1699391 GCF_018991925.1 Homarus americanus | reverse complement strand
TATAAGCCAAAGTTGATGATGTCACAATCTACGATATATACTAACTTGAACAGTGTATTTCACACACACTAACTAGCTAAGATAATACAGGTTGTCCATAAATGATTACCCTAAAAACATTATGTACTCATGTTTTATTCAGGTAAATCATTTATGGATACATTGTATATCTAAAAGCACCTCAGAAACCATTACCAAGTCGAGTACTAGACGTCCTTACTAGACGTTAAAGCCACAGGTTTAAGAAAGCATAAGTTCAGAAAATTATCAAGAATTTTTCTTTTTTGAGTGCGAGTTGTGAACTCATGGAATATCTGCCAAAGAGTGTTGTGACGGCATCCAGTGTGGACACATTTGAAACCAAATCTGACCAACACTGGCGTAGAAACAGATAAATTCTGAAACCAGTACATTCCCGGTACTTGCCAAACATACGTCACAGCGACGTGACCGACCGCCCAAGCTGCTAACAGGCAAATCATTGGCGATGAGGATAAAGTGATGTTACTGCGTCCTACACAAATATAACTATTGAGTGATAGAAACACATTAAATATACTGTTAAGAACGAGTACTTGATAATTAGTGAGTAACGTACATAATTAATAATATTCAATCAATCAAAGTACGACACGTACACAGTCCTCAACTCGACCAATTCTCCGAGATATTACAACTCTCTAAGGAAACAGTTTTTTATTTATTTTATCCGCCACAGTCTCTCCTCTCCTCTGGCCCTCTTACCATTAACTTTCCTAATGAATATTTCTCGTATCATCCCCTCATCCTTATTACTGTAAAGCTAAAATTACAAGAAATTATTGGATGTTGGAACTATCGACTATTGCCTTTGTATGCCAGTTAAGGAAAGTGGATCTTATAGGCATGAATGTCCTTTAGAGCATAATAATTAACCCTTAAATGTTTTATAATATAACTACACAGGATAAAAGACTTTTGGCCAAATACTATAACAGGTAACAAACAAACGCATACTACAGAGATGACGGCGCTGCTAAAATTTAATACAGTAATACAAAATTGTATTCTAGCTCTGTGCCACTTATTGGTGTATGATAAAGCTGTACATTTTTACTATATCAGTATCAAGTATGAATCTTCCCACCAAGTGAAATATTTACGTCACCTGTTTGTGTGTGTAAGATGTATGATTGTGTCACTAGCAGATGCTCTCTCACCTTCGTTCATCCTGTCACAGTTGACAAGTAAGATTTGGCTACGCGCTGAGAGCGAGGCGGTGTTACTCGTGTGTATCTCCTGAGTACTGGAGTGTGTCATTAACACTTATAAGGAAGAACACAAGCATCGCCTTAATATCTTCTCGTCTTTATAGTAATAATAACGTGAAGAAGAAACTTGTTGTAATTTAAAGGTCGTCTTCTTTCGCTTCCTCCCAGCACCAAGGTCATGGTAAGAGTGTGGGCGTGTCCCTCAACCCACCTTTCCCTACTGCCCACCGCTTGACCACGCCCACACCGCCGTCGCCACCCCACCAAGTATATAAGGCCCTCACACAGGACCAGCAGCACCACAAACTCAAACATCCCCACAATGATCGCTAAGGTGAGAATCGCCCACAGTATGTGTTTATTAACTTACTATTAGCAATTATTGCATATAACTCATATTAACGAATTTGATTGACACAAAACTACTAAATAGGGAGGACACTTACTATAACATCAGAGAATGACAAATGTAATTATTGGTAATAAAATAACAACAATATGCGTATATATCCAAGACTCTCAACATCTTTGTGTTCTCAGCTATGTATCTCACATATGTGGATAAATTTATTTAGTACACTATAGAGTGACACTTGTAAAACCTGTTGGTAATTTCAGCTCCACACCAAATATTATCATGTGTTGTCTCTCACAGACCGCCGTCGTGCTGGCCCTGGTGGCCGTGGCTGTAGCTGCCCCCTCCCAGCCCTCCTACGGCTACACCCCCGCACCCGCCTACGAGGTAACGGCCTCCATCACCAGTGCCATAACCACAATTACTTTACCTCAACAATTCATAAATGAACCTGTGTCAATACCATCAACACAGTAATACATTAGCTTTGGTGAAACATACCGTAGAAAACATTAATTCTCTTACAGTTTATTTAAACTATTTCCCCATTACAGGAGCCAGCCAAGTACGACTTCAACTATGCCGTGAAGGACGACTACTCTGGCAACGACTTCGGCCACCAGGAGTCCCGTGACGGCTACGACACCCAGGGCTCCTACTACGTGCTGCTTCCCGACGGTCGTCTTCAGAAGGTGGCTTACACAGTCAACGGCGACTCCGGCTACGTGGCCGAGGTGACCTACGAGGGTGAGGCTCAGTACCCTGCAGCCCAGCCCTCCTACACCCCAGCTCCTGCCTACGGCTAAATGAAGACTCCAATGCTATTTATGATTTTATTTATTAAATGGTTAATTACAAACAATAAACATTTATTTACCCGGAGAGAATCTATTATAAGTGAATATATTAATTCAAGGTGACAGTAGCTCTTATAACCTAGTATGACTGAAAAGTTATTACAAGTGCAGCAAGAAAAACATTAACGGTTTACACAGTGAACACCTCCCTCTGCTCTTCACACACCTCTTTCCCTCTCCCACACACTCCTGTCTTGAACCCCAAACACTTCACCTCGCCCCCACCCTCGGCCACTATGTACTCTCCCTTCTTCGCAATCTTCTCTCTCCTTCACCTCATCCACACATCTCTCTCTCCATCTGTACACTCGCTCTCCACAGAAACACGTTTCCTAAAACAAACACTTGAGAGACACTATATCTTATTTTCCATTGTTTATGTGTCAGGGTACCTCAGTAGCCCCTGGAGGTGTAAGTGAACACTTTCCACACCTGCAGAAAATAATTTATGTTGGATGTCAAGAATTACACTAATCACACTACACCTCCCCTATGTAATGAAAACTAAACCCGATCCCTCTAACACAACACCTCCGTCAACTCATACAATAGAATACACAAATGTTCCCGCTAGATGACACCATCTATGGGAGGATTTTGTTGTCTCTGGCCAGTTTATGGGTCATAGTATTAAACAACAAAATATCTAAACATAACAAGTTATAGATTAATTCAAAAGAGACAAAAATATCGCAATTATGGAAAACAAATCTAAGAGATATCCTTCACCAAGTAGCAAAATATTAAAACTGTCATTGCTGACACCAGTATGAACGGAAGAGCCAGTAAAAGGGAACCTATAAAACACGAGCAAGGCACTACGGCATCCCCAAGACAAACACTGAAAAATCATCACCACTTGTACAGAGAAGAAATATACAGTCTCGTACTACATGTAATACACACGTTCTTGTTAATTTGATGTTACTGTTTCCTATACAAATATAATCAGTGTAGTTATGTAAACACGTCGAATCCTCAGACATACTGTCATGGACAAGCACTTGATATTTAGTAAGTAATGAACACTATGACTTAACACTATAAGAAATAATTACTGCATGTTGGATCTGTCGTCTCTTGCTTTAGTCTGTCAGAAGTGAAGTTTAAGTCTGAGTCATAATGTTATATACAGTAATTACACAAAACTCATTAACCATCACGTTTAATTTCATAAGACTTGACCAAATACTATGAAAATTTAACACACAAAGGCGATATGAGGAACCTGGCGCAATGCTGCGACAGAAGAGTTTTAAGTTTTGTTGTCACGAGAACAAATCAGTCAGTAACCTCGCAATATACGGAGCTCATGGCGCTCTTGAAATAGTATTTTTTTCTATCACTATGCCACTTATTGGTGTATTAATCAGCTGTATATTTTTCTAATATATCTGCATTAAGTATAAACCATCCCAACAAGTGAGATTGTTACTGTACATTGTGGATGATGTCTTTTCATAGAGAGTTGTACAGTATATCTCATAATTTTTAATGTTGTTGGACTAGTGCATCAATGACCTTGCTAAGCACATAAAGACCTTCG
>NW_024744357.1:1684027-1695285 GCF_018991925.1 Homarus americanus | reverse complement strand
GTGCCTCTATGACCATAGTGCCTCAGAGGATGTCATAGTGCCTCTATGACCATAGTGCCTCAGAGGATGTCATAGTGCCTCTATGACCATAGTGCCTCAGTGGATGTCATAATATCCCATTGTAAAAGTTGACGGAGGTGTTGTGTTAAGAGTGACTCGATTTATATTTTCTTACATAGGAGAGGTGTAGTGTGAGGAGTTGGATTTCTGACATTCACCATTAATTATTTTGTGCAGGTGTGAAAATATTCACTTGCATCTCTAGGTGGCCACTTACGTGACCTGACAGGTAGACAGCAGAAACTAAGAGACATATTGTCTCTCAAGTGTTTGTTTTAGGGATAACTTCGGAAATGTGTTTTAGGGAGAGAGTGTGAAGATGGAGAGGGAGATGTGTGGATGAGGTGAAGGAGAGAGAAAAGTGTGAAGAAGTGAGAGTACATAGTGCTCGAGGAGGGGGAGCGGGCTGTGGGGCGTGGTAAAGTGTTTGGGGTTTTAGGGAGGAGTGTGTGGGAGAGGGAACGAGGTGTGTGGAGAGCAGAGGGAGGTGTTCACTGTGTAAACCGTTAATGTTTTACTTGTTTCACTTTTCAGTACTTTTAGGTTGAAAGAGCTACTGTCACCTTGAATTAATATATTCACTTACACTCTGTCTGGGTAAATGAATGTTCTTTGGTTATAATTAACTATTTAATAAATATACTGATAATAGCTTTGGAGTCTTCATTTAGGCATAGGTAGGAGCTGGGGTGTAAGAGGGCTGGGCTGCAGGGTACTGAGCCTCACCCTCGTAGGTCACCTCGGCCACGTAGCCGGAGTCTCCGTTGACAGTGTAGTCCACCTTCTGAAGACGACCGTCGGGAAGCAGCACGTAGTAGGAGCCCTGGGTGTCGTAGCCGTCACGGGACTCCTGGTGGCCGAAGTCGTTGCCAGAGTAGTCGTCCTTCACGGCATAGTTGAAGTCGTACTTGGCTGGCTCCTGTCATGGGGAAATGGTTTAAATGAACTGTGTAAGAGAATGAATGTTTTCTACGGTATGTTTCACCAAAGCTAATGTATTACTGTCTTGATGGTATTGACATATATTCATCAATAAATTCTTGTGGTGAAGGAGGCAGTTACCTCGTAGGTGGGTGCGGGGGTGTAGCCGTAGGAGGGCTGGGAGGGGGCAGCTACTGCCACGGCCACCAGGGCCAGCACGACAGCGGTCTGTTGGAGACAACACATGATAATATTTGGTGTGGAGCTGAAATTATAATTGTCTATCTCCAGTTTGCCAGAGAAACTGATCAACAAATGTGAGATATGTATCTGGGGACACAAAGATGTTTAGTCCTACAAACTTATATTGTTATTTTATTTATAGAAATTAAATTTATTTTTCTGTGTCAGTAAAACCTGTTAATAAGAGTTACATGCAATATTTGTTAACAGTAAGTTAATAAACTTATACTGTGGGAGATGCTCACCTTAGCGATCATAGTGGTGATGTTTGTGTTTGTGGTGCTGCTGGTCGTGTGTGAGGGCCTTATATACTTTGTTGGGGCGGTGACGGTGGTGTTGGCGTGGCCAAGCGGTAGGCAGTTGGGAGACCTGGGTGTAGGACACGCCCACATTCTTACCTTGACCTTGGTGCTGGGAAGAAGCGAAAGACGGCGTTTATCATACAATATTTACTGAGAAACCAGAAACCACAAGTCACAAGTTTTCTTCTTCACGTTACTATTACTATAAAGACGAGAAGATATTACGGCGATGCTTGTGTTCTTCCTTATAAGTGTTAATGACACACTCCAGTACTCAGGAGACACACACGAGTAACACCGCCTCGGTCTCAGCGCGTACCCAAATCTTACTTGTCAACTGTGACAGGATGAACGAAGGTGAGAGAGCATCTGCTAGTGACACAATCATATATCTTACACACACAAACAGGTGACGTAAATATTTCACTTGCTGGGAAGATTCATATTTAATACTGATATAGTAAAAATATACAGCTGAGTGATACACCACTAAGTGACACAGAGATAGAATACAATTTTATTTTATCTGTATTAAATTTTAGCAGCGCCGTTAGCTCTGTATTTTGACAGGTATGTGTTTGTTTGTTTGTTGCCTCTCATAGTCTTTTATCCTGTGCAGTAGCCAGGTAATTTTAGTTATTAAAACTTAATAACAATAATTATTGTTTACGAGTTATAAAACATTTGATGGTTAATTATTTTTGTGTAATAACTGTACATAGTATTTTGCCCTAATGGGCATTCATGTTCTTAGGATATACTTTCCCTCACTGGCATACAAAGGCAATAGTCGATAGTTCCTACATCCAATAATTTCTTCTTGTAGTTTTAGCTTTACAGTAATAAGGATGAGGGGATGATACGAGAAATATTCATTAGGAAAGTTAATGGTAAGAGGGCCAGAGGAGAGGAGAGACCGAGGTGGCTAAAATAAATAAATAACTGATTCCTTAGAGAGTTGTAGAGTTGAAGACTGTGTACGCCACCCCTGAAATATGAGGGCGGTACTATGATTGATTGATTGAATAATATTCATTATGAACGTCATTCAGTAATTATCAAGTACTCGCGCCTGACTGTATATTTAATGTGTCTGTAAATCAATAATTATATTTGTGTAGGACCCAGTAACATCACTTATCCTCATCGCCAGTGATTTGCCTGTTAGCAGCTTGGGCGGTCGGTCACGTCTCTGTGACGTATGTTTGGCAACTACTGGGCATGTACTGGTTTCAGAATATATCTGTATCTGCGCCAGTGTTGGTCACGTCAGGTTCTCGAATGTGTTCACACTTGATGCCGTCACAATACTCTCTGGCAGATTATTCCAAGAGTTCACAACTCTCACTCTAAAAAAATTCCTTGATAAATTCCTGAACTTAAGTTTTCTTCAACCTGAGGCTGTGACGTGTTGTGAGGACGTCTAGTACTCGATTGAGTAATATCCTCTTAGGTGCTTCTAGATATATCATCTTAGCTAGTTTGTGTGTGTGAAATACACTATACAAGTCAGTAGATATCGTAGATTGTGATATCAATTTTGTTCCGAGATTTTGTTCTTGAGCTGGACACCTTACCAGGAACCGGGCGGTAACGGACCCCCACACACTCGAACGTTTTGTTTACTTACATTGCACCTCATGTTTAGCCTATTGCTCCTGTACTATTCAGTCTTTCTCAGGTATTCTACATCACTGTAGGAGAGGAGTAGCAAACGCAATGTTGGAATGCACAATATATTGACAAGAACCACTAACAACCAGCAATAATCAATCATTAACAATCGCCACACTCATACAACACAGTACATAAATATAAAACTACCCTAAAAATTACCCTAATCCTACCACATACAAATGTACATAAATATTATAAAATTACATTACATTCTAAGCCAGAGTAACACAATTTGCTATCAACCAGAACCGGCTCCACCGACCACCAGCTCGACACCCTCGTGCCGTCCCGTTATCAACTGTGTAGATCTTTTGTTGTTTAATACTTTGGTCTTTAAACTGGCCTGGGACAGCGGGCAGCATTTCAACAACATGCTCCCATTGTTATGAGTTGCCGGAAGTGTTGTGTTAAGAGTGACTGGATGTATGTTTCATTATTATAGGTAGAGGTGTAGTGTGATGAGTTTTATTCCTGACATTCACCATTATAAATTTTATGCAGGTGTGTAAATGTTTACTTATACCTGGCGGGAGCCGTTGAGGTGTCCTGACAGGTATACATATTGTCTCCCAAGTTTTTGTGGCAGAAAAAAATTAACGAGAATGATGTGTGAAGATGAAGAGAGGGATATGTGGTAGAAGAGAGAGGTGGTCGTGAAGGTGAAGGTGTATAGGGTTTACAGTAGGGGTGTGTCGGAGATGGAATGAGGCGTGTGGAGTCGGGAAAAGAGTGTGTGAGTGGAGGAATATGTTCATCTTCAAAATCCAATATTGTCTTTTAACAATTGTCAATAGTATCATGGTTGCACGAGCTACTCTCACCTAACATATTCATTTATATCAGATCATTCAAGGTAAATAAAGGTGTCATTTTTATAATTGACAATTTAATAAATAAAGTCATAAATAGCATTAGATTCTTCATTTAGCCGTAGGCAGGAGCTGGGGTGTAGGAGGGCTGGGCTGCAGGGTACTGAGCCTCACCCTCGTAGGTCACCTCGGCCACGTAGCCGGAGTCGCCGTTGACAGTGTAAGCCACCTTCTGAAGACGACCGTCGGGAAGCAGCACGTAGTAGGAGCCCTGGGTGTTGTAGCCGTCACGGGACTCCTGGTGACCGAAGTCGTTGCCAGAGTAGTCGTCCTTCACAGCGTAGTTGAAGTCGTACTTGGCTGGTTCCTGTAATTGGAAAACAGTTTAATTAAATTATCTTATGGAAACAATTCGTTTTATGTTTCACGAAAGTTATTTTATTAATGTATTGATGGTATTGACACATGTCCAATATGAATTAATTAGGTAAGATAATTGTGGTTAAGACAAAGTAGTGATGGAGGCAGTTACCTCGTAGGCGGGTGCGGGGGTGTTGCCGTAGGAGGGCTGGGAGGGGGCTGCTACAGCCACGGCCACCAGGGCCAGCACGACGGCGGTCTGTGAGAGACAACACCTGATTATGTAATGTTTGATGTGGAGCTGAAATTACTAATATGTTTTACACGTGTCACTCAACAGTACAGTGTACTAAAGAAACTAATGTGAGATACGTAACCGTCGACACAAAGATGTTGAGTCTTATACAAACTATTAATGTTGATATATTTTTTACAATAAGTATTTTTTCTGATCTTATAATTACTTTCTTCACAATTTAGGAGTTTGGTTTGATTAATTATACATGCTAAAATGAGAGACATAGTTCATATTTATTATCATTAATAAACGAATATTATGGGCGATGCTCACCTTAGCTATCATTGTGGTGATGCTTGGTCTTGTGGTGCTGCTGGTCCTGTGTGAGAGACTTATATACTTGGTGGGGCGACGGAGGCCGTATGGGCGTGGCCAAGCGATGGGCATCGGGTAAAATACTGTAGACTGAGGGACACGCCCACAGTCTCACCTTGACTTTGGTGCCGAGAGTAAGTGAAAGACCACGACCTTCATATTACAATATTTACTCAGAACAAAGCACAAGTTTTGCTCTTGATGTTACTATTACTGTAAAGATGAGAAGATAATAAGGCGATGTTTGTGTGTTTTCTTGTATGACACACTGCAGTACTCAGGAGACACACACAAGTAACAATACCACGTTCTCAGCTCGTGTGTAAAGCTGTTCATTAAAGGTCCACAAGACACCAAAATAAATTCAGCGAGAATCACTTTTTGAGAATTCCGATATTTATCACAAATTCAAAATGGCCGCCAAATATGCCTTTGATTCAATAAAAATCACCTGTACTTCTCAGTTGGTCAATTATTTAGTTTTTTCTTCCAATGTTTGTTAAATGTTATTGATATAATATATTCATGTTATCAATATTTCATAAGTAGGGATGATGGAAAATTTTTCATTTGGTAAACATCCAAAATGGCGACTATTGAAATGAATACTCGGAAAAAATCGAATAATAGATTATTACATATAAAAAAAATAACTTGCATTCATAACCTTTCTGGATATTTATTTCTTTATCATCAAATACAAATATTCGAGTTTCTTCATTGATTTTCTTACTTAATAAAATGTTAATGTCAATTAAACATGTAACTGATGATCTCTTTGCATTAACCAGACATTAAATAAACATAATTGGCAATAAAATGAATCATAGTGCTATCTTACACTGTTCCTCATATTTACAGTTGATGCTGTATGGCAGTCTGTTATTTGAACACCTATAAGAACTGCACGTCCTGGTCTTGCATGAGCAAATAATAGATTGAAACATATCTGAGGGTGTTGCAAATATGTTGTGTAATTATTGGAGTAACTAATGAACCCTCCAACTTATATCCAAAATACTCCTTATTCAGTACAGTTTTTAGATCACGCCAAGTACTAACTTCACGATGAACATGAAAGCAATGGTACAGGCCAGTACTGCTCCTCAGGGAACATACGTTCCAATGACACAAACTTAGAGGAAATAGCATGTTGTTAACGAAGGTAATCAATGCACCTCTGCTTATTTGCTCCTCCAGTATAGAGACTTTGCACGAAGCGTTCTCCGATATCACAGATTTCTTTTGTAGATGCTGATGTGTTTCCAAATATAATTATATCCTTCTTCCACCTCCCAGATGATTGTATCACCCTGAAGGGTTTAAATTTGTCTGCTCCATAGAGAGCTCATGTGGTATTACACCCTGATGCTGCATGAGCAAAGGTTCTTGACCTAAATAATTTTTTGCAGTATTTATAGATATTTTGTCCTTGTTTGTCTCCATGAAGGTGTTTGTTTGACCAGTGTCATGTCTGACTTCAACTTCTGTCTGTGTTAGATAACGAGCAAGTAAGTTTATCAAATGTTTAGTTTATTTAAATGGAAGATGAAATTTTTTGATGGCACTAGAGTGTTCGATACCACATTCATATCGGCTTATGGTATTTGGTGTATGTGTTGTGGTTCTTTTGTGCTGCTCTTTACATAGCTGTCAAATACCACACACACATATGGGTATCATGGTGACCTTCTAAATAAAACCCATAAAACATTAGACTCACAGAAATTGTGAAATGATCTTACTTTTGGCCAAGGGATTTGATACCATCAATTGCAACGGCAGCTTTCTTGTCACTGACACCTTCAACGGTGATGCCTGTATTCATGTCCTAGTATTATCAGCGTCATCCACCACTCGGGTTCCTCAGTACCTATGCTGTTTCCTCACCACCCGCACCTCTCACTGCCCGTGTACCCCACCACCTCCGTCCCCCACCACTCGCGTTCCTCTCTCCTGGTATCATCTAGGACACCATTCATCTCCCGTGACCCGTCTCGGCACACCTTCACACCTGCCGGAGATAATCCAGATTGCCTCTTAGGTATCGGGGATGCTGTCTCGCTCCATTCTTCTTCATTATTCTCTATTGTGGGTAGTCGTCCACTGTCACTGACCTTGAGCATTACGGTGTATAACTTACACACACACACACACACACACACACACACACACACACACACACACACACACACACACACACACACACACACACTTTACGTCCTCCCCCAACATCAACATAAATAACAGGTACAAGAACTACTGTCATAAATTTTTACCAACATTTGGGTTATATATGACAGTTTTCTAGCTAAATGAAATGCAGGTAAATGTTTGGTTTGAAGTCTCTTTGCAGTCAAATTTCAACACATGTGTATGATTTGCTCCACTCCGCTCTCAGTGGTCTATACCCATGATCTGTTAGTCTTTAATCCTTGTTGAAGGATGAATTTCATAAAAAACAATTCCTGATGACTGCGTCCAGGTCCTCAATATTTCTTAGTCAGCAGTTGTGAGGTTTTACTT
Organism: Homarus americanus; assembly: GCF_018991925.1. Taxonomy (NCBI): domain Eukaryota; kingdom Metazoa; phylum Arthropoda; class Malacostraca; order Decapoda; family Nephropidae; genus Homarus; species Homarus americanus. The sequence goes on along the minus strand of NW_024744357.1, from coordinate 1,687,774 downwards.
TATATTAACCCCCAACATGAATTACTGCATGTTGACGATTCTGAACTTGGAAGCGGCCAGGCCATATCCGACTCGCGTCTAATCCATCGTCTACTGGGCGTTTTATTTAGATATTCTTGAACTGTGAAAACTAACGTCTCGGTACACCCTCGGTACACCATCTTGTTGAAGGATGCAGTTCAGTTTTATTCAGAAAAATAATCACTGACCATATAAGAATTGAGTGTTTTTATATTGGTTTGAATTTTGTCATTTTTGTCGTAATATGTATCTTTACTCTGATTGTATATATATGAAGTTTGGAAAGTCGTGCCCAGATCAAAACACATGGCTTGAGTCCCATCGCCGCGTAGCCGCACTGGATTGATGTTCCAGGGTAGGGGTCATGTCCAATAAATCTGCACAAAATTATTATTAGTTTTGGAAATATGAGGTGGCTAGCGAAGAGCCTTCATGTGTCCGATGCAGGGTTGGAGCAATTAATTCTGTAGAATTAATTGTAATTACAGATACAATTTATTCTCCCTAATTTCAATTACAATTACCCCAAAAAGTTAAATTGCATAATAAGTACAACTACTCTTCCTAATTTTAAATTACAGTTACAATTGTCTATTTTATCTAAAAGGGTATAACCCAAATTGAGTATTTTCTACAATTTCGTTCTTCCATTGGTCGGTGATTGTGATCAATAGATCTTTTATTTTACATTATCACATACAAGGGAGGCAAGTGACCCCAAGTTGGGCCCTACTTGTAATGACCAAATTTCCAGCAATGCTGAAGACTCATCAGAGGAAGCAACAGATTTAACAACAACTTTCCAACATGGCACCCGCCATCTTTCCTCCTCAACTGTTTGCTGACAGAGTTCGCACCCTAAGTGTATCATCATTACTCCTTATTTCCAGTCTAACCCAACCCAACCCAACCCAACCCAACCTAATCCAACCTAACCTACTTGGGTGTTGGATCAGTCAAGAAATGACGATACTCTTGAAACGCAAACACACTCAGCGACCAGCTGAGGAGGAAAGATAGTGGGCGGCATGTTGGAAAGCTGTTGCTTTTACAGCATTTTAACAGGTTACTAAAAAACATAGAAATAGTTTATTGTATGTATTCGTTCGACCTTAATAGGAACATAGACATGCAAATCTGTGATATATGTCAATATGACAAACACAATGTGTTACCGCCACAGTAAGATAAACTAGAAGAGAGAGAGAAAGAGAGGGACAGAGAGAAAGTGAGAGAGGAGAGAGACAGTGTTGACAACGAACTTTGGTGAGGTGTTAAATGTGCGCGCCGGCAAATGTTAAGTGAAGAAACTGTTTACAACTCAGAATAGCTTACCAAGCGAGATGGAGCTGGTAGCAGCTGTGTGACTGCCTGAGGGACAGTCTATCGCCTTCTACTGTCGAGGCAACATCTGGATTCTCGTCAGCCAATATCACCAGCAGGACATTAGATTTGTTCTCGTTGGTCTAACCCTAGACCCCAAAACGTGAGTGTGATTGTGAACTGTTGAATCCTCTGAGAACTCTAAATAACTTTAATAAGTGTAATTATGTACTGTATATTGAAAGTATTATTCAAACTGTGTCCTGATGTACCAGCAGTTGTTATATGTGAATTGTATTCAACAGGTTTTGACCGAATTACACTCATCGCGTCAACGACAAGGGTCTTTATGTCCGGCACAAACCAAAATCGCTCCTATGAGCGATTACACAATGTATTGTAGAAGCACCACAACTCAAATTTTACCACATTTACCACATGGCTGATCAGCCAAAGGTGTCTACAGGAATACTGCAGTTCATAGAAGACGTTTGTCAACCACCCGTTGTACTGTACCTGCTTACAGCTATTATTATGAACGAAAAGCCTCATGTTTGTTGTAGCGCTTCCTGTTCACACGCAGAGGTCCAGCGTTCGATTCCCGACTAGTTAGGTATTGTTTGTACAGTATATGGAAGTCCGTGTGTATGTGGACTGTTGGTATATATATATATATATATATATATATATATATATATATATATATATATATATATATAATATATATATATATATATATATATATATATATATATATATATATATATATATATATATATATATATACCTGTACTCAGTCATATCTTTTTCATTTACATAAAATATTAATTATATTATACAGTATTTTTTTTTTTCATTCATTCACTGAGGTAAATATCCCGTAGTGACTATTCATGGAAATTACTTCCAAAAATATGATTTTAAAGTGTTTTTATCTTTCACACGAATATGACCTTATTTCTCGCGATGATGAGTATTTTTGGAGATATGACTCCCCTCCCTCCCCAGTTACCAAAAACGACTCTCAAATATCATTACACATGCATGACTTAACCTAACCAGAAGGATCCCCCGGTGTGTAAACCTAACTTAACCTACCTTTACCTCACTAAAACTTACCTTAATTAACAGGAGGAGGGTTGACGATACAGACAGTCTGAATCATACCATGGACACTTTACTGAACCAAGGAGAACACCATGAGAGATGCCAACAACTGCGCTTTTATTCTAAAATACTCGTTGAATTACACGCCAATCTTCCACCGAGTAACCTTGACAGACAGAAGCCACCTTCCCACTAAATCAAATTCACTTGATATTGAAACTTGCGCTGATCGGTTGAGTAAAAATTAAGAGTATGTTCACGAGTATCACGTAATGTCGATACTACTGCTGATTGGTTGAGTTAGAAGTAAACAAGATATGCTGTATACCCGCAAAGTTATATGCTCTCTTACGTGAAATCAGAGAGTGAAAATAACGCGAAAACTATAAATTTCCACCGAACACTAGAGTAAAGTATTCTTTGTTTTATTTTGCCCCATCTCCCTATATAACTTAAAGGTAGTTAGTGAAATGGCAAAAAAAAAAAAAAAAAAAAAAAAAAAAAAAAAAAAAAAAAAAAAAAAACGTGGAGAGGGTCGCTATGGGGAGGGGGAATGTTTGTTTATGTGATAGTAATCTAGTGGCGGCCACCAGATGGTAGCAGCAACCTGAGCACAGTGGCGGTTGATTTGAATTGGCAGACGTTGGTGTATTGTGGTGGCTGGATGAGAGGCAGGTTTATTCATTGTTTATGCCACTATAATTTCCTTCCTTTAACACGTTTTGTCTTACAGTTGTTTCTTTATGGTTGCAATTCATGGAACAGGTTACAGTGCCCTAGGTGCTTATTGCCGCTCAGGTCTGTAATCTTCTAAATGGAATATATTAAGGATAAAAATTGAAATATGCGAGGATCGGGGTGAAGAGGCCTTGGTCAGCTAAGCCCTACTCGAGTGATCACATCCACAATTTTGTTGTTATTCAAACAAAGGGTCTCAATCAATATTTATTTATATTCACCCATCTGTACTGTATCGTATTTGTGATGATATACGTATTATATAATTATATATATGTTAAAAAGGTGAGTGAAAAAGTCTCATCAATATTTATGAAATAGTATTCAGACTTTAATCTAGGTATTTCCCAAATTCTTCAAGTTCAACCACTGCCCCTCAAGCTGAAAAGCTACTGTGTGGCCCAGGGGGCAGGTGCGTGAACTGGCCGCCCGTCTGTCCACCCAGCTGCACCACCACCGCTACAGCACTGGTGACCCACAGTGAATCCATGAAACTTTATTTGAGTTACCGTCACCCTTGACGTATTCTGTACATCCCATTCTCAGCTCTTGCTGATA
>NW_024744357.1:1559145-1683927 GCF_018991925.1 Homarus americanus | reverse complement strand
TTGAACATTCACCTAGTGACCGACCATCGCCCGCTTGTTCCGATCCTCAACACTACACGCTGGACGCCGTTGAGAACCCTCGCCTCCAGCGTCTGAAAGAGAAGCTCTCGGCGTACATCTTCACAGCAGTGTGGCGTGCCGGTAAGGAGCTCTGCATCCGTGATGCCTTATCCCGCTCTCCTGTCAGCCGCCCTACTCCAGAAGACCATGTGCTCGACGCCGACCTCGCTCTTTCCGTCAGGACTGTGGTTACTCTACACGCCGTCCAATCCCTTCGTTCGGACCTGTCACCAGATGACGAAAAGGCAATGGAGGACCTTCGAACAGCGGCCCGAGATGACCCTTCCTACGTCCGACTCGTCGAGTGTGTGAGGAATGGATTTCCTAGCAACCGCTACGATCTTCACAACACCCTGCTCCCGTATTGGAAACTCCGCGATGAACTCTACTGCGACAGAGACCTTGTTCTGTATGGAGCACGTGTAGTTGTCCCTGCTGCATCACGTCCCCAAGTCTTGGCTCGCCTTCACGACAGTCACCGTGGAGCTGAGGCCACCAAACGATGTGCACGACAGACTGTGTTCTGGCCCGGCATCAACTCCGACATCTCCAATGTTGTCCGTGCGTGTGAGCCCTGCCAAGTATTACAACCCAGCCAGCAGCAGGAACCCTTCATGAGTGACGACAACCCCACCCGCCCCTTTGAGTCTGTGTCGGCCGACTTTTTCTCTGTGTCAGGAAAGTCCTTCCTTGTTATCGTCGACCGTCTCTCTGGTTGGCCAGTTGTCATCAAGTGCGGTAATGACACGACGTCTGCCGCCACCATCAGCAAGTTCCGCCACTACTTCCGTGACGTGGGCGTTCCTGTACGCCTGCGAACCGACAGAGGGCCTCAGTTCACAAGCCAGGACTTTGCTGTGTTCCTTGACGGATGGGGAATCCGGCATGTGTTGTCATCGCCCCATTACTCGCAGTCCAACGGCCACGCTGAGGCTGCTGTCAAATCCTTGACGCACCTCATCCTTAAGGTGGTCCCTTCTGGGAATATTGACTGCGAGGCCTTCGACCGGGGCCTTCTTGAACTCCGCAACACACCTAACTACACCGGACGCTCCCCTGCCCAGGTTTTGTATGGACGCCCCCTTCGTTCTTGTGTCCCTGCTCACCCTCAATCCTTTTCCAAGGAGTGGCAGGCCAAGACAGAGGATTGTGATCACTGAGCCGCCGAACGTGTTCAAGACGTCGTCGCCCGCTACAACGACCACGCCCGTTCTCTCCCCAGGTTGAGTGTCGGCACCCAAGTCCGTGTTCAGGACCCGACCTCCCTACGTTGGGACAAAGTAGGCGTAGTCATGGGTCTCGGTAGGTCACGGGACTACCAGGTGCGGTTACCCAGTTGTCGTGTGTGGTGGAGGAACCGCCGTTTTCTCCGCCCGGTAACAATGCCTTCTGCTGACCCCGCCACCAGTGTTGAGTCCCATACCCTTCCCAGTGATCTAGTCCCTCGACGCTCAGAACGGATCCAAAAGAAAAGGTCCGCTCAAGACTTTGCTATGAGCGTATAGGGGGGAGGGAGGTGTATGTATATTATGTATGCTGTATTATATATTATGTATGTATATTAATTATGTATGTGCTCCATTTATATATATTTTCTATTCAGCCTAGCTAGCAGCGTGTGGCAATGTAATTACCATGTCCCACATGCTTAATTAATGTGCCTGGCGACATATGGAAGCTGTCAATGTATCACTTGCCATACGTCGCCTATAGAGCAGTTGACCAGCAGACAGGTTGAGGAGCGCTACTCCCCTTGTGTACATATCTCTTATCCAGTAAATAGAACCTATAAAATTATACAGGTGTTTGTGTTCGCTCCTGTATATAGAACTTAATACCCAGAACACGAACAATGATGACCAAGGATAAACTGATGATTTGATCATATTTAGCTTATGACTTGTTGGTTCATTTTCCCAGGACTTTTGCCAACCGAAAAATGCTTATGTGTATAGAAGATTTTCAACTCAATATCAAATATTCTTTCACCTCTACAAATATCTGCTGTCACTCATGGGACACCCTGCAATAGTATAAGGACGACATGGGCTATGCTGACAAATTAATGTGACTTACCTGTTGGTGACGACGATGGTAGGAATGAGACCTCGGCATGTTTCAGTGTTCGCCAACCTTGGTAACAACTTGTGTATTCTCCGTGTGCCCATCAGTCTCACCGTCGTAGCCATGAATGGCAGAGATATGGTCGTTGTAGTGCTTTTATTTACCCGTTACACATCTCTCACCATGCTTAATAATATTAATTATCTTCATGGCATTCTTATTGTTATCAGTGATTGCGGAATTCACGATCACGATGTTATGCACCACCTACACTCAGCCTGCTACTAGACTAACCCCCCCCCTCCCCCCCACACACTACAGTGGGCGACATCTGTTGGCCGACCATAGCATTTCCCCCACCTGTTTCGAAACTTCAGACTCAAGGCTATTTTAATCCTCACTGTGGATGGGTAGTGGACACGACTTTGGTACACGATAGTACATGATGTGCTGTATGCATAAACTTCTACCCCATTGTTGAAGATCTGGTGGATAGTTAATAAACTAAGGACACTTTCCTCTTCAATTACATCACAATTATGTGATCTCATAATTACAATTACTGTACTTTATTTGAAAAGTTGTCAAATACAACTACAATTGAACTTACACAGAATATTGTATTTAGTAATTATTCAGTTAAATTACAAATACAATTTTCCCACCCTGGTCCTATGTGCCCCCTCCCCCTCCCCTCCCCCTGATGTAAATAGACAATGTAGGTACTAAGGGTAATACAAGCACAAAATATACATGCGTAGTGTAAGGATACAAAAATAAACCTAGACAGTGCGAGCGTACAAACAATGGTAAACAGTATGTTAATTTGACCAAGGATAGACAACAAAGCCATCAGTTGTTGGGTAGAGGTTCTTTTGACGCAGTTGTGGAAGGAACAACGTGTGTAACATGTTCAGATATGTCGTGTATTGAACACTTCCTTCACAGTGAATAACATTCTACAAAAATGAAGCAAAATCATATCATTAGAGAAGATTGGTTTTCATTCAAGTGTCCATCCTGTACTTAAGCTAGTCTGAGTATAATTTTCACACCATCTTACCCGTCATCTATTTTCTATAGTTAACTAAACCAGTTACATGACTCTTTAAGTCTTTAGTTACAACGAATTGTTATGTTAATTATGAAGAAATGATTGTTTCAACCTGGACAGATAAAAATAAGAAGTTACGCCTGCAAGCACAGACTGCAAGCAAAAGAAAACTTATTTCTTGACCATCATGCGTTTTCTTCGGCTGCTTTTACTGGGGAGCTAAAACATATGTTCAGGTCTTGCTATAAATGTACACTACAGTATAAGACACATTCCAAGAATATGACTGGTATGTCATTTGCTAAAGCAGACGACAAAAACCTATCAAACTTAACCAAATTAAACTTACCATAGAATCATTAGGTTGGGTTATATTAAGACCTGTTGGTTCGTATCGTCCTACATGTTAATATTTACAGAACTTCCCTACAACTGATGTCGCCGAAAATGTTTGGAATAAACATTTCGTCTGCCATTGTGGGTTTCTTCTCATACATTACTTACTGTTCACGTTATGGTAACTTTCCGGCCACACAAGTTCACGTTGGTTCAAGAACATACGAGTATAGGAAGAACGTAGACACAGGTAGAGCGATATATAGTGAGTAGTACGTCATGCAAGTTCACATCTTTGAGTGGATAATAATAATAACAATAAATCTAATAATAAATAGGTAACTCAACATCACTTAAGAGGAACACTTAAGGGAAATAATGTTTGAGAAAATATACTCCATACACTAATTTTGTCCCAAACTTAATTTTGCCTCCTAAACGGATAAAGTAAACGTATCTACTGAAGTTAGTCTCAAGTTTAATTCTGGCATTTATCTAACAGTCATCTAGCTAGTTACGCCCTTACGTCAACACTTCGAGGAATAGTCACCGCATGATCGTCTGTGACTCGTGTGTTACGTCATAACACTGAGAGACGCTCCGAGGTTCTGTTATAACTGTGTCACGGCTCAGTGAATTTACGCTCATACCCGTCCTTTGTTGCAGGAGCTTCTGTGCTCGGTGACTGGTTAATGTATCTTCTTTTTCTCTTATTATTATTACTATTATTATTAGTTATGCACAGAAATGCACATACAGTGTACATATATATTGTAAGTAATGAAGTGAGAGTGAGAAGAATGGTGTAAGGGGAGAGGGAAGGGAAGTGGACACTCCCACACCTTGGCCGCTGGAGGAAGTGGAGCAGTGAGTGAATAACCCGCAAGGTCACACACACACACATACACATCCCCAAGCACACACACACACACACACACACACACACACACACACACACACACACACACACACACACACACACACATCCCCAAGCACACACACATACACACACACACACATCCCCACACACACACACACACACACACACACACACACACACACACACACACACCCCCACACACACACACACACCCCCAAGCACACACACACACACCCCATCCCCAAGCACACACACACACACACCATCCCCAAGCACACACACACACACACACACACACACACACTGGATTGTTTCTTTTTCTTTTCTTTTTATTTCTCTCAACTGTATGTGTTCTGTTGTCGCCAGAACGCAGGAACCCTTAATCCAAAAATCTTAGCTATGAGAGATTCACTAAAGCTGCTAGGTAAAGATGGTGCTCAATATGGCGTCAAAGTTACACTGAGACTCGAAGCTCTAGGGTCTAATGGGATGAGGTGAATTAGTTGTCATGAGTGTATAGGGACACCGTGTGAGAATATGGTGATGATATCGTAAGGCTGATGGAGTATGTTGATCTACACACAGATAGGAGGACTTTAGTGACTCTTCCTCCTCCTCCTCTTCCTCCTGGTCGTCATCCTCCTCCTCCTCCTCCTCCTCCATAACCTGCTCCTCTTCCTCCACCATCTTCTCTTCCTCATCCTCACACCTCCACCACTTGCTCTTCCTCGTCCTCCCCTCCACCACTTCCCCCTCCTCCACCTTCCATGCCTCTTACTCCACTATCTGATCCCCCCTTCTCCAGTACCTACTCTTCTTCCTCCATCTTCTGATCCCCTTCCACCATCTGTTCCTCTTCCTCCTTCATTATCACCCTCTACCCCTCCTCTTACACCGTCTCCCTTCCTCCACTACCTGCCTCTCCACCTCCACCTACGTTGACCTACTTGGGGTGGGTCAATTAACTAAGGCTGGACCGCAGTCGTGGCTCGTAACTTGTAAACAGTCCACGAGCTGTACCCGTGTGAGGGCCGTCTTGTTATGGTTCCTTGGCTCAAACTTTATGTAGCTTCCTGTACCATCACGACCCATACTCCTGCTGAGGGTCGTCTTGGTTGGGTAGAATGATTGTACCTTTTTGTACCTTGTTGTACCATTATGTTTAAAGCTCACTGTATTAATATGTCTGAAGCTTACTATACCTTGTTGTACCATTATGTTTAAAGCTCACTGTATTAATATGTCTGAAGCTTACTATACCTTGTTGTACCATTATGTTTAAAGCTCACTGTGTTAATATGTCTGAAGCTTACTATACCTTGTTGTACCATTACGCTTGAAGCTTATTATTGTACCTTGCTAAATCATAATGTATAAATTACTGTGACTCTTTGTACCACTGTGTAAAAAAAAGCTTATTATATCATTATGTATAAAAATTATCTTACCTTATTGTAACACCATTACTAAACCTTACTGTACCATTATATATTATCGCGAATATTTAATGGTTGTTAATCATGAACTATAATATAGAATTAACTTAGTATTATAGTCTCCATATTACATAAAGATAAATTCTAAACCATTTGTTTTTCAGTCTTATTATAATTCTTGTCTCATGAAAAAAAAAATCGCAGTTTAGTACTAGGCTAAATGCCCCTTCTTGGGCCTCGGGTGGTGGCCTGGGGAGGATCACCTGGCCTTATTGTACACATTGAGGATGGTTGAGACAGGATAAGGAGGAATGTGCAACGAACATGTCTAGAAAGTTTCACCCAAAATTAAGAGATAAGAAAGAGGACAGACAGTCGACCATAACAACAACAACGAGAACAACAACAACAGGAGCAGCAACAACAGTAGCAGCAGCACCAACAACAACAACAACAACAACAACAACATGAACAAGAACACGAACAATAACATGAACAAGAACAACAACAAGAACAAAATAAAGAACAACAACGAGAACAACAACAACAGGAGCAGCAACAACAGTAGCAGCAGCACCAACAACAACAACAACAACATGAACAAGAACAACAACAACAACAACAACATGAACAAGAACACGAACAATAACATGAACAAGAACAACAACAAGAACAAAATAAAGAACAACAACGAGAACAACAACAACAATAATAATAATAATAATAATAATAAATTATTATTATTATTATTATTAATATTATTATTAATATTATTATTATTAATACTAATAATCTGGGCATCCCTCATCAGTTCAGTCAACACTGATTGACTGAAGACACTAACAGAACGCCTCGATATATTTTTTCCCTCTTTGATATAATAAACGACGAAAGAACTTCACCATAACCTTCATATTCTTTTGAAATATATTTTACTGAATTGGTGATGGTCAGTGTTGCATTACCAGCCAGTTGGATTTAGATCTTATATGTAGATAGTTTGTATATGTATATACAATATATATATTTTTTACATAATTGTTACTATAAATATTTTCATGAAAGTTTTATATATACTTAAATCTATGATACTTTAAATGACACCTAAAGAGCTTCATATATCGTGTATTTGTAGTATTGATAAGATATAACAATACGTTTACATAAATAATTCCTTTGTGACGGTAGGTTCACTATGGGTCAAAATCTTTATCTCCATTTACCACTCTGGGTTGGGGGTGAGTATAAAGTGCCACATCACGGTCATATTGGTAGTATAAAACCTAAATGATTAACCCAAGTCGGCATCTAAAGCCTCGCATCTAAGGCTACCACTTAAGCACTAATGCCTCTTATGACGTCGGCAGTTACCCAGGCATGGCGGACACTTAATCTACGAGCTCATATTTTCCATTGTAATTTTATAAAGGTGGTCGAACATGTCATAGCTTATTTTTTAAGATTGAAATTATGTCACTGATATCAAACCTGAATTAGAAAATACCTTCTCATGTGATCTTGACATTCTAAGTATGTTGTAACAGATTGATACATACACATAATGTTTATCAACCATTTAGTTAACTTTGTCAGATTATGGAAACTCAAGGGACTTTCTAAGACCTTCATATAACCTAAACCCTCATATAGTGTTAGGGTGTTTAATCATCAGGTGAAGTAAGTTGGGGTTTCTAATCTTCACGAGAATCATAACACTGTGACGCCATTGTACTTTGTGTGTGTGTGTGTGTTCACGTTGCTTATTTGTGTTCCCTATGAGTCTTCTCTGCAAGGGACTGCATGATCTCAGGCAATGAATTTAGTTGACAAGGTGTTATTTGGGGCAATGTAGGTGAGTTAAGTGGTTGAGTGAAGGTATTGTTAGTCATTAATGAAGTGAAAGTTTGAAAATTTTGTACGTCAAGAGTAGAGTGGAGAGAACTTACTTTCTTGTTAGTGAGTGTGGAATAGCTCTCTCTCTCTCTCTCTCTCTCTCTCTTTCATGGATTATAGGAAGACACAAGCGATCGTTTTCCATCGTAAATAAAATGGTTAATTGATGCCTTCCTAAAGAAACCATCGACATGGGACCAGGTTTGTTTCACTCTACAATTTTTTTTGCGATTTTTCCACCAAGTTTGATGAAAAACGATTGTGCCGTTTTGGCTGCCCAGAACAGACAGACAGACAGACACACGGTTATTCCTATAGTATCTTAGATAAGAGAGTGTGGAGGAGTTTTTCACTCTCTTCTTGGGACGGTTTTGGGACTATGAGAAAGGAGAGAGAGAGAGAGAGAGAGAGAGAGAGAGAGAGAGAGAGAGAGAGAGAGTAAATCACAAGGTAAGAGAGGTTCTACAAGTGGTGGCGGAGACGTGGTACATTAATACTACTTGACCCAGCTGTCAAACTTTCCTCCCTCTCTCCCTCCCCCTCACCTTCACCCTCTCTCCTCTCCCTCACCCCCCCCCCCTCACCACCACGTCGCCACAGGCTGTTAAATCTATTACAATCCAAAATAAAACGTCAACTTAGGGTCCTCGACATGCGTTAATTAAGTACAGGTGTTGGGTGGAAGGTAGGTTGGTTGACAGGCCGTAAAGAACAGGTACACTAATGATTATCTTGTGGCGATATGATTATAAAGGTTAGGTTAGGTTTGGTTAGGTTAGGTTAGGTTTGGTTAGGTTATGTTAGGTTTGGTTGGATTATGTTTTGTTAGATTAATTAGAATATTTTGGATTAGGTTAGGTTGGGTTAGGATAGGTTTGGTTAGATTATGTTATGTGAGGTTGGATTAGCCTATTTTGGGTTAGGTTAGCTATAAATTGATCTAGTGATTTGTATAGATAATGTGTTGAAAGTATCGTGAAGGCGGTGTGTTAACCTAGATATGATTATACTGTAGTAAAGAAATATCAAATACAAGTTCTTTATTAAGTACACGACACACATATAGTGACTCAAACTATGTGACACTAACATAATGTCTTAACCTAGATGATATGAAACAAGGTGATCGAAAAGTCCCTGTGTATCTGTGAAAGTTAACATACATATTTTTTTTTATATACCTACATTATTATTTGCCTTGTTCTATTTGTATTAAATATTAGAAATGGACACAGTAGATATTGGAAGTTGATACCATTACTATTATTTCCTGTAAGAAGAAGAACAAGATATATTTATAACAGGGAACACATATACTGTATGTTCACAGGTTCACTTTTCGATCAATGTAATGTTTACCAATTGTATTCGTAAACACCAACACGGGTGAAGTTCCAGGAATGCAGCAGGTGGTAACTCCTCAACCCTGGTCAGGTACGGGCGGTAATGGTCTCTACCTGTTTCATAGTCACCTCCAACACTCAGGTGCAGCTGGATTTTAAAGCTGACCCTGATACAGATGATGTCTTGGGTCCTGAATACTAACACTGTAGTTCTCTCTCTCTCATTTTGATTATTGCAATGTCTCTTTCTCTCTCTCTTCCTCTCTATCTCTCTTCCTCTCTATCTCTCTCTCTATCTCTCTCTCTTACTCTGTTTATTGCATTCTCTTCTCTACATTGTCTCACCTTTTCTTTAATTTCGTTTATTGTATTATCTTCTCCGATCATTCTGAGGAGGCCCTGATTCAGATAGTCCGGATTCAGGGGTTCAGATTCAGGGGTCGGTGTTCAGGTAGTCGGGATTTAAAGGTTCCGGTTTCTAAAAGATGCGTACCTAAGACACCTACCTACCTTGACTGGAAGCAACCAAGACTATAGTTAGTTCAGGCTGTGGTACTCCCATGGCAACGAAGAATATATAGAAGGATACTTATATGTTCTGAAACTTCATTAACGTTGGGACTTAGTTGACAATAGATGGAGATAGAAGTGAAGATGTACGATGTGGATTCTTAAGCTTCATTTGACAGAAGAGATTCAGAGAGGGGGAACAGGGGATGATGGAGCGGGTGATGGCGTGGCAGAGTAGGAGAGGCCCAAGTGGAGGATCATGTTGACCTGTGTGATGTAGATCATAGACCCGAGAAGGAAACAAAAAATATGAAGAAGAAAAGAAAGAAATTTGTAACACGTAGGAATGTAACAACAACAACAATAACGACAACAACGACAATGGCAACAGCAACACACGATTACCAAGACGTGAAATTATTATAGTTGAATCATAATAAATATGCTCGATACTGCATTTAAGTGTTCGTTCGTCCGTTTGTTTATCCGTCTGTCTGTCTGTCTAGTGGTTTGGGGTAGGTTATGTAGCCAACACACAACCTGGTACTTCTGGTGTATCTAGTGACGCCAAGTATCGTTCATAACCTCAGATCGATATTCCTGTGCAGGTAAGGTTGTTAACTGTTCCCACCCTACACCACTCAAATGTCCTAAAATTCTTCTTAATCTTACCGAATTGTTGTCATAAGTCACAGCTGCTAGGGCGCTATACTGCCAGTAGACTCAGATATTACATTGTCTAGCACAGGGTATCACACACACACACACACACATGGAAAGTGATTTCGGTTACCTGGGCTTAACTAACACAAGAACAGGCTCACGTAAACTCCACACAGACTCACAAAGACTCACACACACACACTCCACATAGGCTCACAAAGACTCACACACACACTCCACATAGACTCACAAAGACTCATACAGACCTACAAAGAACAAATCCCATACCCCAAATAATCTACATCAACTAATTGTTCATATGGTCATGGTCTGCAGTACGTGTCAACCTTCTACAGTACAAACAATGCCTTTCAAAATAATCTACTTTTCCTACTCATGGCCATCTGTCTGCTGCAGTATACTGGGTCGGCGTGGGCGTGTCAACCTTCTACAGTGTGTAACTCACCTCAAAAATCCTCTCACTCTCACTCATTTTCGCGGTGTTTGGATTACGTTAACCTTCCTCAGGACTTCTCAAGAAAATCCTCATAATCTTTCTCACTCACTCGGTCTTTGAATTACGTCAACCTTCCTCAGTATTTCTCAAGAATTCCTCATAATCTTTCTCACTCACCCGGTCTTTGGATTACGTTATTCTTTCTCGGTATTTCTCAAGAAATCCTTTAGCGTTCTCTCTGACCATCGTGTGGGATTTTTATAGCTGCTTTCAGTTCTCGTTAGCTGTGTGTTTATCGGCCTCGTCTTCCTGGTGGTATTGAGGGGTCCTTCATGGTCTCTTCTGGAGGACTTCATCACTACCCCCCTCCCACACAACCCCTTCCTCCTCCTCCTCCTTCTTCGAGGACTCTTGCTGGTACCGCACATTACTTCCTTCTACAGGTAGTGGGAAGTGATTAGTGCTGTTCTTCCATTTCTTATACCTAAAATGACTCTTCTTGTTCGTATTCTTCATTTTTTTTTTTTACTTTTTAATTTTTTAATTCGCTTTACATAAAATACTCGATAATTGTTGGTACTTTTACTTAATTTGTTTTACCTTTTGTTATTTTTTCCTTAAATATCTCTTATTATTCTTTTACTTAAAATGTTGGAACAGTAGATTATAGATATTATTATTATTATTATTATTATTATTATTATTATTATTATTATTATTATTATTATTATTATTATTATTATTACTATTATTATTATTTATATCGTTTACATTAACAAAATATTTAGTATTTCAATATCGGCTTAAACTATGCTTGAGTTCGTAGCATTAAAGCAAAACTTACCAAAGATGTACAGTATATAACCAAACACTGATAATAAACTTCCTGTCGTCATGTTTTTGAGGAAATAATGAAACCAGGAAGTGAATCCACACTGAAAGAACTCCTGAAGGTGAACCACAGAGAACCCTACACAAAGGACTCGTTACAGATCACGAACTAAGGCAACATTAGATTATTATAGCCAGATAAGTGATAAGCCAAGACGCCATTGAGGTCACGTTGACTGGTTGAAAGGAGTGAGGTCACACCAGACTCGACCAGATAACTAGATCAGCTACTCAGACCAGCTGACACAGACCAGATGACCAGACTAGTTAACCAGGTCAGTTAACCAGACCGGCTGATCAGGTAACACACTACCGATGATTACACTTGAGGAAGAATCAGGAATGTAGCTCGTTAATAGAATGTACAGTACAAGGTGTTGGCTTCATGTGGTGGTGAAGGAGGAAGCACAGGTATCAGGTAAGGTGAAGCTCGTTAACAGGATGACAGAGTGTTGGCTTTATGCAAGGGTGGTGGTGAAGGAGGTAGACGTGTAAGGTCAGGTCAGCTATTTACCGTGATGACTGGCCCACTGCTGGTGTGAATGAGAGGTTAACTAAGGTCAGGATTTCAGTCATGTAACAGATGTTATTTCCTGGGAATTATTGCGTGAAAAAGCAAAAAACAAAAATATTATAGAGATTCTGAAAATACTGTATGGGATTTGGTGAGATTACAAATTCCCTTAAGACTTTTTTTTAATATTCTGTGTAGTGAAGGGAGTGAAAGGAGTCTTGGACGTGTTGTGGCTACATGGCGCAAAGCAGGACTACCTAAAAGTCTTTGAGAGTAGCATACAGAGTAAAGGCGACCCTAAGGTAACCCATATTATGCTGGTCAAGGTTGTTAAAAATTTATATAGGTTTGTGTAGGATCACCAAACGGTTGTTGTTGTTGTTAGGAGTGCAGCTGTTGTTGTTAGTAGTCCAGCTGTTGTTGTTGTTAGTAGTCCAGCTGTTGTTGTTGTTATTAGTCCAGCTGTTATTGCTGTTGGTATAGCAGCTGTTGTTGTTCTTGGTAGTGCAGCTGCTGTTGTTTTTGGTAAGATGTTGTTGTTGTTGTATTTGTAGGGTAGTTATATTTTAGTTATACAGCTTTTGTTAGTATATACGTGTTGTCAATTATACAGTTATCAGTAACACAGTAGTTATCAGTAACACAGTAGTTATCAGTAACACAGTAGTTGTCTGTAACACAGTAGTTATCAGTAACACAGTAGTTGTCAGTAACACAGTAGTTGTCAGTAACACAGTAGTTGTCAGTAACACAGTAGTTATCAGTAACACAGTAGTTGTCTGTAACAGAGTAGTTATCAGTAACACAGTATGTGTCAGTAACACAGTAGTTGTCAGTAACACAGTAGTTATCAGTAACACAGTAGTTGTCTGTAACAGAGTAGTTATCAGTAACACAGTAGTTATCAGTAACACAGTAGTTGTCTGTAACACAGTAGTTATCAGTAACACAGTAGTTGTCTGTAACAGAGTAGTTATCAGTAACACAGTAGTTATCAGTAACACAGTATGTGTCAGTAACACAGTAGTTGTCAGTAACACAGTAGTTATCAGTAACACAGTAGTTGTCTGTAACAGAGTAGTTATCAGTAACACAGTAGTTATCAGTAACACAGTAGTTGTCAGTAACACAGTAGTTATCAGTAACACAGTAGTTGTCTGTAACAGAGTAGTTATCAGTAACACAGTATGTGTCAGTAACACAGTAGTTGTCAGTAACACAGTAGTTATCAGTAACACAGTAGTTGTCAGTAACACAGTAGTTATCAGTAACACAGTAGTTGTCTGTAACACAGTAGTTGTCAGTAACACAGTATGTGTCAGTAACACAGTAGTTATCAGTAACACAGTAGTTGTCTGTAACACAGTAGTTATCAGTAACACAGTATGTGTCAGTAACACAGTAGTTGTCAGTAACACAGTAGTTATCAGTAACACAGTAGTTGTCAGTAACACAGTAGTTATCAGTAACACAGTAGTTGTCTGTAACACAGTAGTTATCAGTAACACAGTATGTGTCAGTAACACAGTAGTTGTCAGTAACACAGTAGTTATCAGTAACACAGTAGTTGTCTGTAACAGAGTAGTTATCAGTAACACAGTATGTGTCAGTAACACAGTATGTGTCAGTAACACAGTAGTTGTCTGTAACACAGTAGTTATCAGTAACACAGTATGTGTCAGTAACACAGTATGTGTCAGTAACACAGTATGTGTCAGTAACACAGTAGTTGTCAGTAACACAGTAGTTGTCTGTAACACAGTAGTTGTCAGTAACACAGTAGTTGTCTGTAACACAGTAGTTATCAGTAACACAGTAGTTGTTAGTAACACAGTAGTTGTCAGTAACACAGTAGTTGTCTGTAACACAGTAGTTGTCAGTAACGCAGTAGTTGTCAGTAACACAGTAGTTATCAGTAACACAGTAGTTGTCTGTAACACAGTAGTTGTCAGTAACACAGTAGTTGTCAGTAACACAGTAGTTATCAGTAACACAGTATGTGTCAGTAACACAGTATGTGTCAGTAACACAGTAGTTGTCAGTAACACAGTAGTTGTCAGTAACACAGTAGTTATCAGTAACACAGTAGTTGTCTGTAACACAGTAGTTATCAGTAACACAGTAGTTGTCTGTAACACAGTAGTTGTCTGTAACACAGTAGTTGTCTGTAACACAGTAGTTATCAGTAACACAGTAGTTGTCTGTAACACAGTAGTTATCAGTAACACAGTAGTTGTTAGTAACACAGTATTTGTCAGTAACACAGTAGTTGTCAGTAACACAGTAGTTATCAGTAACACAGTAGTTATCAGTAACACAGTAGTTAACACAGTAGTTATCAGTAACACAGTAGTGTGTCACAGTATGTAGTAACACAGTAGTTGTCAGTGTAAGTAACACAGTAGTTGTCTGTAACACAGTAGTTAACAGTAACAGTAACACAGTAGTTGTCTGTAACACAGTAGTTATCAGTAACACAGTAGTGTGTCACAGTAACACAGTAGTTGTAGTTGTCAGTAACACAGTAGTTATCAGTAACACAGTATGTGTCAGTAACACAGTAGTTGTCAGTAACACAGTAGTTATCAGTAACACAGTAGTTATCAGTAACACAGTAGTTGTCTGTAACACAGTAGTTATCAGTAACACAGTATGTGTCAGTAACACAGTAGTTGTCAGTAACACAGTAGTTATCAGTAACACAGTAGTTGTCTGTAACACAGTAGTTATCAGTAACACAGTATGTGTCAGTAACACAGTAGTTGTCAGTAACACAGTAGTTATCAGTAACACAGTAGTTGTCTGTAACACAGTAGTTGTTAGTAACACAGTATGTGTCAGTAACACAGTAGTTGTTAGTAACACACTAGTTGTCAGTAACACAGTAGTTGTCAGTAACACAGTATGTGTCAGTAACACAGTGTGTGTCAGTAACACAGTAGTTGTCAGTAACACAGTAGTTGTCAGTAACACAGTATGTGTCAGTAACACAGTATGTGTCAGTAGCACAGTAGTTGTCAGTAACACAGTAGTTGTCAGTAACACAGTAGTTGTCAGTAACACAGTGTATGTCAGTAACACAGTAGTTGTCAGTAACACAGTATGTGTCAGTAACACAGTATGTGTCAGTAACAAGGTAGTTGTCAGTAACACAGTATGTGTCAGTAACACAGTAGTTATCAGTAACACAGTAGTTATCAGTAACACAGTATGTGTCAGTAACACAGTCTTTGTCAGTAACACAGTAGTTGTCAGTAACACAGTAGTTGTCAGTAACACAGTGTGTGTCAGTAACACAGTAGTTGTCAGTAACACAGTAGTTGTCAGTAACACAGTAGTATGTCAGTAACACAGTAGTTGTCAGTAACACAGTATGTGTCAGTAACACAGTATGTGTCAGTAACACAGTATGTGTCAGTAACACAGTAGTTATCAGTAACACAGTATGTGTCAGTAACACAGTATGTGTCAGTAACACAGTAGTTATCAGTAACACAGTAGTTGTTAGTAACACAGTATGTGTCAGTAACACAGTAGTTGTTAGTAACACACTAGTTGTCAGTAACACAGTAGTTGTCAGTAACACAGTATGTGTCAGTAACACAGTGTGTGTCAGTAACACAGTAGTTGTCAGTAACACAGTAGTTGTCAGTAACACAGTATGTGTCAGTAACACAGTATGTGTCAGTAGCACAGTAGTTGTCAGTAACACAGTAGTTGTCAGTAACACAGTAGTTGTCAGTAACACAGTGTATGTCAGTAACACAGTAGTTGTCAGTAACACAGTATGTGTCAGTAACACAGTATGTGTCAGTAACAAGGTAGTTGTCAGTAACACAGTATGTGTCAGTAACACAGTAGTTATCAGTAACACAGTAGTTATCAGTAACACAGTATGTGTCAGTAACACAGTCTTTGTCAGTAACACAGTAGTTGTCAGTAACACAGTAGTTGTCAGTAACACAGTGTGTCAGTAACACAGTAGTTGTCAGTAACACAGTAGTTGTCAGTAACACAGTAGTTGTCAGTAACACAGTGTATGTCAGTAACAGTAGTTGTCAGTAACACAGTATGTCAGTAACACAGTATGTGTCAGTAACACAGTATGTGTCAGTAACACAGTAGTTATCAGTAACACAGTATGTGTCAGTAACACAGTATGTGTCAGTAACACAGTAGTTATCAGTAACACAGTAGTTGTCAGTAACACAGTAGTTATCAGTAACACAGTAGTTATCAGTAACACAGTATGTGTCAGTAACACAGTATGTGTCAGTAACACAGGATGTGTCAGTAACACAGTAGTTGTCTGTAACACAGTAGTTGTCAGTAACACAGTCTTTGTCAGTAACACAGTAGTTATCAGTAACACAGTAGTTGTCAGTAACACAGTATGTGTCAGTAACACAGTAGTTGTCAGTAACACAGTAGTTGTCAGTAACACAGTAGTTGTCTGTAACACAGTAGTTGTCAGTAACACAGTAGTTGTCTGTAACACATTAAGTGTCAGTAACACAGTATGTGTCAGTAACACAGTAGTTGTCAGTAACACAGTAGTTGTCAGTAACACAGTAGTTGTCTGTAACACAGTAAGTGTCAGTAACACAGTAGTTGTCAGTAACACAGTATGTGTCAGTAACACAGTAGTTGTCAGTAACACAGTAGTTGTCAGTAACACAGTATGTGTCAGTAACACAGTATGTGTCAGTAACACAGTAGATGTCAGTAACACAGTAGTTGTCTGTAACACAGTAGTTGTCAGTAACACAGTATGTGTCAGTAGCACAGTAGTTGTCAGTAACACAGTAGTTGTCTGTAACACAGTAGTTGTCAGTAACACAGTAGTTGTCAGTAACACAGTATGTGTCAGTAACACAGTATGTGTCAGTAACACAGTATGTGTCAGTAACACAGTATGTGTCAGTAACACAGTATGTGTCAGTAACACAGTATTTGTCAGTAACACAGTAGTTGTCTGTAACACAGTAGTTATCAGTAACACAGTAGTTGTCTGTAACACAGTAGTTATCAGTAACACAGTAGTTGTCAGTAACACAGTAGTTGTCAGTAACACAGTAGTTGTCTGTAACACAGTAGTTGTCAGTAACACAGTAGTTGTCTGTAACACAGTAGTTGTCAGTAACACAGTATGTGTCAGTAACACAGTAAGTGTCAGTAACACAGTAGTTGTCAGTAACACAGTAGTTGTCAGTAACACAGTAGTTGTCAGTAACACAGTAGTTGTCAGTAACACAGTAGTTGTCAGTAACACAGTAGTTGTCAGTAACACAGTATGTGTCAGTAACACAGTAGTTGTCAATAACACAGTAGTTGTCAGTAACACAGTATGTGTCAGTAACACAGTATATTTCAGTAACACAGTAGTTGTCAGTAACACAGTGTGTGTCAGTAACACTGTGTGTCAGTAACACAGTATGTGTCAGTAACACAGTAGTTGTCAGTAACACAGTAGTTGTCAGTAACACAGTGTGTGTCAGTACACAGTAGTGTCAGTAACACAGTAGTTGTCAGTAACACAGTAGTTGTCTGTAACACAGTAGTGTCAGTAACACAGTAGTTGTCAGTAACACAGTATGTGTCAGTAACACAGTAGTGTGTCAGTAACACAGTAGTTGTGTCAGTAACACAGTAAGTGTCAGTAACACAGTAGTTGTCAGTAACACAGTAGTTGTCAGTAACACAGTAGTTGTCAGTAACACAGTAATTGTCAGTAACACAGTATTGTCAGTAACACAGTAGTTGTCAGTAACACAGTATGTGTCAGTAACACAGTATGTGTCAGTAACACAGTAGTGTGTCAGTAACACAGTAGTAACACAGTGTCAGTAACACAGTATGTGTCACAGTAACACAGTAGTTGTCAATAACACAGTAGTTGTCAGTAACACAGTATGTGTCAGTAACACAGTATATTTCAGTAACACAGTAGTTGTCAGTAACACAGTGTGTCAGTCAGTAGTTGTCAGTAACACAGTAGTGTGTCAGTAACACAGTATGTGTCAGTAACACAGTAGTTGTCAGTAACACAGTAGTTGTCTGTAACACAGTATGTGTCAGTAACACAGTGTGTGTCAGTAACACAGTATGTGTCAGTAACACAGTGTGTGTCAGTAACACAGTATGTGTCAGTAACACAGTAATTGTCAGTAACACAGTAGTTGTCAGTAACACAGTAGTTGTCTGTAACACAGTATGTGTCACTAACACAGTGTGTGTCAGTAACACAGTATGTGTCAGTAACACAGTAATTGTCAGTAACACAGTAGTTGTCAGTAACACAGTAGTTGTCTGTAACACAGTATGTGTCAGTAACACAGTGTGTGTCAGTAACACAGTATGTGTCAGTAACACAGTAATTGTCAGTAACACAGTAGTTGTCAGTAACACAGTAGTTGTCTGTAACACAGTATGTGTCAGTAACACAGTGTGTGTCAGTAACACAGTATGTGTCAGTAACACAGTAGTTGTCTGTAACACAGTATGTGTCAGTCACACAGTAGTTGTCAGTAACACAGTAGTTGTCAGTAACACAGTATGTGTCAGTAACACAGTAATTGTCAGTAACACAGTAGTTGTCAGTAACACAGTAAGTGTCAGTCACACAGTAGTTGTCAGTAACACAGTAGTTGTCAGTAACACAGTATGTGTCAGTAACACAGTAGTTGTCAGTAACACAGTAGTTGTCTGTAACACAGTATGTGTCAGTAACACAGTGTGTGTCAGTAACACAGTATGTGTCAGTAGCACAGGAGTTGTCAGTAACAGTAGTTCTCAGTAACACACTATGTGGCAGTAACACAGTAGTTGTCAGTAACACAGTAGTTGTCTGTAACACAGTAGTTGTCAGTAACACAGTAGTTGTCTGTAACACAGTATGTGTCAGTAACACAGTGTGTGTCAGTAACACAGTAGTTGTCTGTAACACAGTAGTTGTCAGTAATACAGTAGTTGTCTGTAACACAGTAAGTGTCAGTAACACAGTGTGTGTCAGTAACACAGTAGTTGTCAGTAACACAGTAGTTGTCAGTAACACAGTATATGTCAGTAACACAGTAGTTGTCTGTAACACAGTAGTTGTCAGTAACACAGTAGTTGTCAGTAACACAGTAGTTGTCAGTAACACAGTAGTTGTCTGTAACACAGTATGTGTCAGTAACACAGTGTGTGTCAGTAACACAGTAGTTGTCAGTAACAGAGTAGTTGTCAGTAACACAGTAGTTATCAGTAACACAGTAGTTGTCTGTAACACAGTGTGTGTCAGTAACACAGTAGTTGTCTGTAACACAGTATGTGTCAGTAACACAGTGTGTGTCAGTAACACAGTAGTTGTCAGTAACACAGTAGTTGTCAGTAACACAGTAGTTGTCAGTAACACAGTAGTTGTCTGTAACACAGTATGTGTCAGTAACACAGTGTGTGTCAGTAACACAGTAGTTGTCAGTAACAGAGTAGTTGTCAGTAACACAGTAGTTATCAGTAACACAGTAGTTGTCAGTAACACAGTGTGTGTCAGTAACACAGTAGTTGTCAGTAACACAGTGTGTGTCAGTAACACAGTAGTTGTCAGTAACACAGTAGTTGTCAGTAACACAGTAGTTGTCAGTAACACAGTAGTTGTCTGTAACACAGTATGTGTCAGTAACACAGTATGTGTCAGTAACACAGTAGTTGTCAGTAACACAGTAGTTGTCAGTAACACAGTAGTTATCAGTAACACAGTAGTTGTCTGTAACACAGTGTGTGTCAGTAACACAGTATGTGTCAGTAACACAGGAGTTGTCAGTAACACAGTAGTTCTCAGTAACACACTATGTGGCAGTAACACAGTAGTTGTCAGTAACACAGTAGTTGTCTGTAACACAGTATGTGTTAGTAACACAGTGTGTGTCAGTAACACAGTAGTTGTCTGTAACACAGTAGTTGTCAGTAACACAGTAGTTGTCTGTAACACAGTAAGTGTCAGTAACACAGTGTGTGTCAGTAACACAGTAAGTGTCAGTAACACAGTAGTTGTCAGTAACACAGTAGTTGTCAGTAACACAGTAGTTGTCAGTAACACAGTAGTTGTCAGTAACACAGTAGTTGTCTGTAACACAGTAGTTGTCAGTAACACAGTAGTTGTCTGTAACACAGTAAGTGTCAGTAACACAGTGTGTGTCAGTAACACAGTGTGTCAGTAACACAGTAAGTGTCAGTAACACAGTAGTTGTCAGTAACACAGTAGTTGTCAGTAACACAGTGTGTGTCAGTAACACAGTAAGTGTCAGTAACACAGTAGTTGTCAGTAACACAGTGTGTGTCAGTAACACAGTAGTTGTCAGTAACAGAGTAGTTGTCTGTAACACAGTAGTTGTCAGTAACACAGTATGTGTCAGTAACAGTTTGTGTCAGTAACACAGTAAGTGTCAGTAACACAGTAGTTGTCAGTAACACAGTAAGTGTCAGTAACACAGTAGTTGTCAGTAACACAGTGTGTGTCAGTAACACAGTGTGTGTCAGTAACACAGTAGTTGTCTGTAGTAAGTGTCAGTAACACAGTGTGTGTCAGTAACACAGTGTGTCAGTAACACAGTAAGTGTCAGTAACACAGTAGTTGTCAGTAACACAGTAGTTGTCAGTAACACAGTGTGTGTCAGTAACACAGTGTGTGTCAGTAACACAGTAGTTGTCAGTAACACAGTGTGTGTCAGTAACACAGTAGTTGTCAGTAACAGAGTAGTTGTCTGTAACACAGTAGTTGTCAGTAACACAGTATGTGTCAGTAACAGTTTGTGTCAGTAACACAGTAAGTGTCAGTAACACAGTAGTTGTCAGTAACACAGTAAGTGTCAGTAACACAGTAGTTGTCAGTAACACAGTGTGTGTCAGTAACACAGTGTGTGTCAGTAACACAGTAAGTGTCAGTAACACAGTAGTTGTCAGTAACACAGTGTGTGTCAGTAACACAGTAAGTGTCAGTAACACAGTAAGTGTCAGTAACACAGTAGTTGTCAGTAACAGAGTAGTTGCCAGTAATAGAGATTTATTTTTTCAGGAGATCCTTTTATTCTCTTCAGTACCTTAATATTTTTGTCTACTGACCAGTGTTAAGAGGAGGTCTCCAGAGAAGGTATTATTGTGATGGTATTTTTGACGTTTATATTTGTACTTCAGTCGACTATTAAGGTACATTATTTCACTTTCTGTTACGAGGTCTAGTCATGGTAGGAACCTATGTGAAACCAAGCCCTTGGTTGGCGGAAAATCACAGTAGTTTGAAAAGCGAAAGTGGAAATTGACCCCGTGATCAGATCGTTTTCTATGATGTCATATCTTAGGCCGTGATTTAAGAAAATTGTAGTAAGAATTTTTTGCTTCCAATAATTTCTGTTTTTTATCTAAAACGTAAAATGTGAAACTCATCTTTTATTTCTTTGTACATGAAGTGTTTTATTTTTTATGTTAACTACAGGTATAAAAATTGGGGATAAGTATTTTCCTTATTTCCCTATTTGTTTGTTGTTGTCCTCGATGGTAGTAAACTAGTGATAGGTTTTTCTTCCGTTTGATTTATCTTGATCCAAAATTTTGAAAAACTAGAAGGGAAAAATTTCTGTTTTCTATTACATTATATTTTTTAAGACAGAAAAAATCAGGATGAGCGTTTTGTTTTTTCCAGCGAAGACTTATAGAAGCTGGAGGCGAGGCTTGACAGTGGTGGTTCAGGTGAAAGTGTCTTGGACGACCCGTGGCTACCTGACCTCCCCGATTATCGTAATAACCGACCTGGAGTCTGTCGTATACCAGGTCACGGGAGACCAGGTCACTCAATCTTATTCGCCATGACCCAATTCTACATTTATATACGCAAACATTAATGAACGAACTTTTGGGAGAACACTACTCTAACCTGCCAGTAATCCAATCGTCATAAAATTAACCCACCATTTCATTAAAGATTTGAGAATGCACTTGACTGATCGATTTAGCTACACCACAAAAATTAGCGTAAACAATAAACTAATACTCTATTTTAACTCGATACGTTCTCATAACACCAGGTAGGAGACCAGGTAGGGAGTCTTTGCAATGCTTATAACCTGTAAGTAATCTGTAATTTCTCAGGTGTTAAGTGAATATAAGGTTGAGTCTATGTACTGTATAGTGAGGATGTCATAAATGGACAAATTTTGTGTTTTAGTTTATTGTTAATTTGTTAGGAGAATTCTTGCATTTTCTGTATCGAAATTTGTTTTTATAAATTCAGAATATTGGAGAGATTAAGTCATCGTACTAAATGAGTTAAGTCATGTTACTCAAGGGGTTAAGACATTCTACTCAAAGGGGTTAAGACTTCGTACTAAAGGGGTTAAGTAATTGTACCCAAGGGGTTAAGTCATCGTACTCAAGGTATGTTAAGGTATCTTCATAATCAATGGGATAATTCACTGGACTCTGGGGTTTGTCATCGTACTCAAGGGGAGAAAGTCATCGTACTCAAGAGGTTATTATATTACAATGTAGATTAGTCCCAAATATGATACACACCTGCAGTTGTTAATCATTACAGGTGTGCAATAGAGTTGCCGTCGAATAATAATCTTGATACATTGAGGCGAGATCTGATTATTTTCTCGGTAAGGTCTGCAGGTTTCTCTCCGCTACTCCGTAAAAGGGATAACCTTGCTCTCATTGCTTATCTCTGCAGAACCTTATTGGTGGAGAATAATAGGGAGGGCGTTGTTGTTGTTATAATAATAATAATACTAATACTAATACTAATAATAATAATACCGTCACCCAATCAGCTGTTACTGAAGCCCATAATTAATTAGAGAGAGGGAGAGTCCATAATGCTCCACAACATAACACAGTACAGTACACAACACAATACACTTTACAATACGAGGCACTCTAATAAAATAACTTGCACACAACATAAAGCCAACATCCGTGTCTACCCTGCACTCAACAATGTATAGATCGATATTTGAAGACACTAAAACAGAAAATGCCTCTTTCAAACACACACACACACACACAAACACACACACACACACACACACACACACACACACACACACAAACAATAGACCTTCCCAACGTAGTCAAAATACTGTGGTCTGCCACTTCCGCCTCTCACTGGATCAATATCATACCCGCATCACGGTTCATGACACAAACATTCTCAGGAGACTAAACGCTTGACAGACACACGCAGCAGAGAGGAGAGACAGTGGGGAAAGCATGTCACGAGATGCATATTTACCTTATCTCTTTTAAGGTGTTACAAAATACACATTGATCTCATCACGTTCTGATTCATTTTGCTTCTCAATTGGGAGGCTTTTGCATGTTTTACTGTGATGTAACTATTGGATCTGTTTTGAAAAGTTAGTATGGAAATTCTTCTTTATTGAAATTTTTCCATAGATGTCTATAAGGAAATAAACATAATCTGATTTTATTAATATTTCAGCTACCTAACGTCCGTTTATAGTCTCGGTGTTCGTATGTCGAGTAAAAACCTGGATAGAACATCTGAAATTTATCTGTGTACAGTTGTGGATAAAAAGAATTCGACAGGGAGGGAGGTGGAGCATTGGAGGGTAGAGGAGTAGTGGGAGACTTGTCACGTCGTAATCGGGGTGGTGGTGAAAAGTTTCCTCAAATATTCAACTTTTACGGATTTTTTTGTGGTTCTTTTGGTGTATTGAGTTATTTACAGCACATTGTTAGTGTAAGCTGCGCCTGTCTCATAATTAAACTAAACGAAGTTAATTTGTGGAGTGAAAAGAAAATCACAGACATTTAACCACCACCAACCCCTACCCTCCACACACCTCTTCCCTCCTGCCTTCATTTTCTTCACAGCTGTTCCATATATCCAATTTTCTTCTAAAGTCTTATCATAGTGTATCATTTTGAACTGATTCGTGTAAAACGCTTAGATTTAGTCCAACTTCTCGCTAAACTATCAACTTGTTTGTCTCACGCCATGAGCGACCCTGACCTAAGTAGTGAACATATCCTAAAGCTACACTTTCCAATACTCCTTCAAGTTATTATGTCATTTCATCAGAACAACAATTTTTAGCCTAAATTCCTAATAAATAAATACTATAAAACTCTTCTAAATTTATACATATGATTATTCTATCTTTATTGTTGTTAGTTATACTGAATAATGGTCGAATTGGTTATCAGAGAAAACCACAACTACCACAGCATTAATAAGGTCTAAGACGTGCTGTATTAATGAGGTGGGGAAGGGGAGAGGCAGGGGAGGAGACTTAGACTGGGTAGTTAGTAGGATGCTGGGGTGAGAGAACCGCCTTACCTTCTCTCGGATTCAGAGCGAGGTTAACACCCTCCACCTCCCACACTTCCCGTACACAACCATATCCCCCATCAATACCTTCTCCCTTACCTTCACTTACCTGTATCTTCACCCAAGTATACCGAATTGATCACAACTTAAACTACAAGAGAAGAGATTGATGTCTTAGATAAGGACCACACGCACACAGGATATGTTAAATAGATGACACTAAAATCACACACTCTGCTTGCTGTCCGTGGTTCAGTATGTGTGATCAGTGTTTGCTCGTGCTTGGTAGTCGAATTAGAAGGCGTCAGTGGTGAAAGGAGGGACGGGGTAGGATATACTTTCACACACGTGCATTCCTTCCTTAGTTATCATGAATGGGCGTGGGCGTGTGTATATATGTGCATGGGCGTGTGTATATCTGGGTGTGTGTGTGTGTGTGTGTATCTGGGCGTGGGAGTGTGGGGGGGGGCGGCTTTCCACAACATACGCCACAGTCACTGGATGATGTTATACATTCTTTCACGTTTTACATTCAACTCTCACATGCGTCCTCCCACACTCTTGTCTATCACACGCCCTCTCTCACTCTCTCTTTTCCTCCCCTCGTCCCACCCTCTCACTTCTGGACGCTTCAAAACTTCACCCCTCCCACCTCCTGTTCCTCCTCCTCCTCCTCTCTCTCTCCCCCTCCACCCACCTCCACCTTCCCCCTCCTCCTAACCCCACCCACTTCTTCCTTTCACTCACATTCAGCCTCGTGACGTCCGTTCATTACCGCCAAAGGTCCAGTGGAATAATATACAGGGTAACTCTCAGTAATTTTAGACGTCATGACATAGCTCCCAATACCTCATGACTGGGATCAAACCAAAGCCCTGCAGGCTGAGAAGTGAGTCTAGTTAACCACTCCACCATGCACTTTAATGGGGGGGGGGTCTGTCTGTCTGTGTCTGTTGGTTCATTATGTCTTATATCTGTGTCTGTGTCTGTCTGTCTTTTTTATCTTTTTCTGTTCGTTTTTTGTTCTATTTTTTGTCTCTCTCTCTCTCTCTCTCTCTCTCTCTCTCTCTCTCTCTCCGTCCGGCCGTCCGTCTTGTTCGCCGAGTTAACAGGTGAACAGCAACACGTCAGCAAGTCGCCAAGAAGAGGAGCTGTAAGCTGACCACCACCAAGACCTAAAAACTCACATATCCGGTGTCTTCAGTGTGTTGTGGCAGTCAAGGAACAAAGAGGGCAAAAACTGTTCCGCCTTGGCCCGAGATAAGAGGAAGAACAGCAGCAACAGTTAGGCAGCAGCAGTGATAACAGCAGCAATGGTATTAGTAACAACAGCTGTAACAGAGGCAACAGTAGTAACGATTATAATAACAATAGCTAAGACAACAAAAGTATAAATGGCCCCCAAAAAAGGCAGAAAAATTAGCAACAACAGCGACGGCAGTAACAGCATAAAAGACAGCAACAATACCCAAGATAAGATTTCACAATAACCTCAATCTTAAATAAAAGTCGCACGTCCGGTGTCTTCAAGCCGGGGTTCCTCAGGGTCCGTCTCTGGCTGCAACTAACGACAAAAACCTCCTCACCTTGGCCCTCCAGTTAATCCTCTCTTTTTTTCTTCATATTCTTGTATCATCTAGGTGGTCGGATGAGTATGGGATGCCACTAACCAGACCACTTACCTACCCATAAGAAAAAGGTTAACTAGATACACCCAAAGTTCTGTCTACATGTAAAGGTTCTTATATATTATACTTCAAGTTGCTTCTTATTCGCCTTGACTTTCTGAACCTTCTAGCGGTCTCTGGTCTGATTTCTTCATTGGCCTGGTTAGTTTTTGTTAGTTTTTTTTACGTGTTTACAGATATGCCAAGGTGTTGGGATGTGTAGAGGATGTAACAGCCAAACCATTAACCTTCCTATACGCAAAAGGTTACTAATATTTCCTGCCATCTTCAACGGGTTCTTTCTTACCTTCTGCCGCTTCTAGCATATGATGGTTCAGCGTCTTGACTAGTGGCTGATAGTCTAAAAACCCTGCCTCCAGTTGTTATGATCTCTTGTGTTTAAGTTCCATAGATGTATGACCATGTCTCAATTGTCCCACATCCTAAAACAGATTCTCTAGTGCGAACAATGGGCAGCGACTACCGTTCTCCTCCGTGTTGTATGAGAGAACATGTTTCAGCGTTCGTCCGCCCGTCTTCTGTCAGCAGTGGCGGTGTTGTGGTGGATCTGTGTCATGGAGAATCGTATCTGCTTATAGTATTCGATCTCGTAAGAATGGGTATCTGTCTTCACTGTCAGAATTAAAGGTGACACACACACTCTCTCTCTCTCTCTCTCTCTCTCTCTCTCTCTCTCTCTCTCTCTCTCTCTCAAGAACTCAGAACCCAAAACATAAATATAACGCCTATACACTTTTATAGTTACACGTACAGAATGAGTTAAATCGTCTATAGATTAAATATATCACGTACAAATAAGTTAGGCAGAGAACCGAACTACAGTAAGTGTACATGATAGCGTCACAGTTTAAAAATATTCTACGCCTCGTCTACACATAATTGACTCACTCTCACTCACTCTCACAAGGATAACAAAACATTCATTTTCACTCTCACTTCAAATACTTACTCTTTTTCACTCTCACTTTGAAATCTATCTGTTGTTTTCACTCTCATATTGTCCTTTCACTTTATTTATTCCATTTTACTTTCACTCTCACTTTAAATACTATCTTTTATTATATCACTCTCAATTTCACTCTCACTCTTACTTTTACCTCCATAGTGCACTTTCACTCTCACTACACGTAATTATTTTCAATCTTACTTTCACTCTCAATTTTATTCTTTCACTCTTACTTTCACTCTCACTTTATATGCTAACTTTCACTCTCAGATCTGGTTAAATATTGCAAAGATCTTCCTCATGCAACTTCAAATTGAGATTGATAGTGGACAGCAAAATGGATGATTGAGCAAAGAGTTGATTGTGATCATAACGACTGAGGTACAGTATGTCATCTGACTGTGATGTTGAGAGAGAGAGAGAGAGAGAGAGAGAGAGAGAGAGAGAGAGAGAGAGAGAGAATTTTTTTTATTATATTATTTTTCCTGTTCATCTTGACGCATTTTTCCGATCTGTCAACTTTATTTATTATCCTAGTCACAACGAAGTCTTCTCTGTCTGTCTGTCTGTCTGTCTGTCTGTCTGTCTGTCTGTCTGTCCCTTGGAGAAAATTGGGGAAAATCTGATCTAAGTTAATCTCGTAACTTTTTTTTTATCTGTAAGACAATGGCCGAAAGGAGATAAATAATAATAATAATAATAATAATAATAATAATAATAATAATAATAATAATAATAATAATAATAATACATCAACTTTAGGGTGTATTACATGTTGCTACAAGAAAGTATCCAGACCTAACCTGATCTGGTACCACTAATTAGGTCATCACGTACAAGTAAGGAATTACACCAGGTAGCTGTCACAAGATACGTATTATCGAATAGAAAAAAAAAACCATGAAATGCCAAGTTAAAAAAAGTTGGTCAACGGAATTATTGTGTTTTAGTTGTTTATTTTTGTTATTTCTTTGAAGTTCTTATCGAGTGTGAAATCGAACTTGGTGAAATGTTTTAAAGTTACTTGCCGTTAAAGTACCAACACTAAAAAGGCAACGTCGTGATGCAAAACATATTAATTCTTATCATAAACTTCTGTCACCTGTTTGTGTCTGTCTCTCTAGTTTTCTCTCCACCAATGAAACGCTTGCTTCCACTAGATCATGATGACGTCACAAGTGGCAACAGTGATGTCATATCAGCTGCCAGATACCCCTGGGCAACATGACTCACCACCGGCCGCCCCAACCTAAGCTAAATGCACCGTTACACTTTCCCCTCCCGCCACTTTTACATTTTTTTATTCTAATAATTCTATCATAGCCCCCATCTCTCCACCTGCATCTTTAATACCAAATTTGTATAGTCAATAGTAGTATATTTACATAAAGAACTCAGACATACAGACTACGGACCTAAAATTTCTAGCTTCTGAATTTTGCCACGAGATAATTTGATCACCGTAGGTCGCCGAAAATAAATGAAAAAGACGTTTAGACCCCATGATAGTAATGAAAGCAAGGCCATTAAAAAACCTGTTCTCGGCGCTCGTTGCTATTCACAGTAGCACACGTCTCTGATGTTATAAACCAGTCCAGGCCTTTTGATATATGTATGTGTGTGTGGTAAGTATGTTGCCTCGTAGCACGGATCAGAAAGTAGCTTACAGCGCTTATCATTGATTATGGTAACAAGAGCATCGGCTGATAGGAATCGAAACCCATTCACTGGTCCACTATTAGTTTTGCTTCCGTTATTATTATTATTATTATTATTATTATTATTATTATTATTATTATTATTATTATTATTACACTAATATGATCAATCCATTCTGTTCCCATTATTATTTCACTATTCATTTTCCTAAGTTTCACATTTCCATATTTTGTTTTGGTTACTGTATTGATATTGAGATAATCTTCAACATTGCGACAGAGAGCCCGAGTGAACCAGTTTAAGAGAGTACCTCCCTTAATGAGTGACTTCATGTACTGCTGACGGAGAGTGGTGGTGCGTAGGTGCAATTATTGGGAGGAAAATTATGAAGAGATAATACGAGGTGTTGTAATTACTTTTTGTCTTATGATTTATAGTGGGGTAAAGAGGGTCAGTTAGTTTTTGTGTGAGGGGCAATGGGAATTTTTGTTAATGCACTGACATAAATATACATATATGTTACAGTATTTTTAGCATATTTTTTTTTATTATTGTCAAATATAGAAACTAAGATTCAGTGTAAAATTAAGACTAAGTGAATGTATTAAGAAAAACTTATATTTGTTATTTTTTGCATTGTATTGATTCAAGGTTTGTATGGTGAGGTCTGAGTATGTAACTATGTGAACTTCAGAAATGTATTATTATTATTATTATTATTATTATTATTATTATTATTATTATTATTATTATTATTATTATTATTATTATTATTATTATTATTATTATTATTATTATTATATTGTTAAGGTAAAATCTGTAATTTTTCCCCTAAGAGACAATAAATGAATGTATCAAGTTAGGGTAGAGCCTCAATGTACTCAGTGTGTTAATCCCTCGTACTCAAGACGTCAATGTATCTTACCCACTGGTCTAACTCAACGTAATCATTGTAATAATCCCTTGTAATCAAAGGGTTAACACTCTATGCAACCCAACTAATGGTATATCATAGGGCACAATGATGTATGAATACCATGTTAAGAAACACATTCTCAAGAGGAGTGTAGCGAGTGCAGTAACATAAGCACTGAACCAGAGAGGAATGTGGGTAAGTGATCGTGTTATTATGAACCGTCATCATAACTGTAGCTGAATCATGCAATCTAGTATATTTTCAAACACTTTGTTGCCCTTGTGCAGGTAAGCTTCCACACACACACACAAACACACACATGAATTGATATAAAATATATATGATTTTGTTATGTCTTTTCTTATATCTCCTTTGTTTATTGTCTTTAATCTTCTCTTTTTTGTGTGAAGTGGATGATGAAGGAGAGCAAGGAGAGGGCGGAAGAGGGTGGAGGAAAGAATGTAAGAGAAGGGTAGAAAGTGAGAGAAGGGAAATGACAATAAGTAAAGTATTCATAGATGGCCTCAGTGAAATGTAATACTTTTTATATGGTGAGTGCATCATAATGTAGAGTTTTCTAAGTACTGTTTTGCCCTTGCTGCTACTTCTACTACTATTAATACTACATTTTTTTTGTCGTGGCCGCCAGCCTCCCCCAATAGCCACACCTTCGCCGCTATTTTATTACCTTAAAATTAAATATCCTAATACATAAGTAGCTATCCTAGCTGTGTTGAGTTAGTTGAGCCGCAGATCTATGCGGTATTTAGTGACTGTTGCCTCATAGTCAGTATCTGCGACCGTTGTCGGCTTTGGGGCCGAAGATCTCGTTCCCCTAAGGCAATGCAATGCAGACCTAAGCAGAGAGAAGGACAGTCGACATCTCAACCAGGCTGTAACGTAACTTCTGGGCTGCTGCTTCTGTTCAGATAACGCCTCTGCCAGCCTTGTATAGAAACATCTTGGACTTGGTCCCATCCCGCCAGAGGAGAGGTTATGAACACCAGAGGAGTGAAGTTACCTTGATCCACATTCTGAATTGTCTAAGGCAAACGCCCTGATCGTGTCACTCTCGTTCCTACTACGTCTACGACTACTTCTACTACGGCTACTACCACTACTACTACTACTACTTTTTTTAATGGCCTCCATCCTCCCCTTATAGCCACACCTTCGCCGCCATTTTATTACCATAAAATTAAATATCCTAATACATAAGTAGCTATCCTAGCTGTGTTGAGTTAGTTGAGCCGCAGATCTATGCGGCATTCAGTGACTGTTGCCTCATAGTCAGTATCTGCAGCTGTTGTCGGCTTTGGGGCCGATGCTCTCGTTCCCCTGAGGCAGAGCAAAGCCGACCTAAGGAGAGAGAAGGACAGTCGACATCTCATCCAGGCTGTAACATAACTTCTGGGCTGCTGCTTCTGTTCGGAGATCACCTCCGCGAGTCTGGCGTAGAAGTATCTTGCACTTGGTCCCATCTCACCAGAGGTTGTGAACACTACTGTTACTACTACTACTATTGTAGTGTTACTGCTATTATTATTTTTATTAATTATTATTATTATCATTATTATTACTTCTACTACTACTGTTGCTGCTGCTGCTCGATGCAACATTCAGTGACTATTGCCTCATAATCTGTGTTTGCGACTATTGTTGATGTAGGGACCGAAGATCTTGTTCCCCTGAGACACAACAGAGCAGACCAGAGAAAAGTCATGGATAGGTGACACCTCAAGCAGGCTACGACTTAACTTCTGGGTTGCTGCTTCAGTTGTGGTAACACCTCAGTCCGTCTGGCATAGCAGCACTTTGCACTTGGTCCCATCCCACTTATGTTGCGAAAATTAGTGTAGTGAATCTACCATGGTCCACGTCTGGATTCTCTGTGCATATATTCTGTTGTTTTCGTTCTCGTTTATCCTGTGTGCAGCCTCGAGGGATAGGTTACGGTGACATGCAGCTAGGGATCAAATATCCTGATATTATAGAAGGCTCGCTATCCTCTCGTCCAAAATCATCGAGCACTTACTACTACTACTACTACTACTACTACTACTACTACTACTATTAAGAAGAGAACAAACTTCTCGGGGTCCATAAAATCAATTATAATAATCGTCTACCATGTAATGCAAAATCTTTATAACACCTCGGTAATACTCGATAATTGTACAGTGGTTGAGACTAACATTAACAAGATGAAGAAACAAGGTATAAGGTGTTATATTACATTACTAAAAAGTGTTAAATATTGAGACATAGATTAACGTGAATTGCGGTACATCTTGTGTCATAATAAAATCCCTTCCTTAATAACGTTCTTACTTAATAGTGGTCCATGAATAAAGGAAATGTTAGTTTTACATCCCACAAAAATGACTGTGGGCTGGCATGAACTCCCTCCTCCCACCCAATGTAATGCGCCCTCATCAGAAGTTAAACATGAATGTCTGCTAAAACTTACTCTCCTTCTGTGTGTGTGTGTGTGTGTGTGTGTGTGTGTCTCATTGTCACTTAGAGCTAGATGTTTACCTTTTCATCTGTACGGAAAAGACAACTCTCAGTAACGTATTTTAACCTTGTGTGGTTCCCCATTAGCAGTCCGTTAATGAGAGGGATATATCAACTCAAAGAGGAAAGTACGCTAATGAGAGAGTTTATTGCATTACTTTCTATTACGTTTGGGAGCAGTAGGTCAGGTGTACTGGATTGACTATAAAGATTGTGAAAGTTAAATCGTGTTGAGTTTTTAGATAAAGTCAGATGCTTCAGCTCTTCTATTCCTTATTCCAACCGGTACCATCAACCATTGTACATTGTTCTGTCCGCCACAATAGCCTGCGTGTTCACTTTGATCTGTACATGTCGCACAGTGAGAGGAGAATCTGGCATGAAAAAAAAAATGTCGCTCTCTCTCTTTCTCTCTCTCTCTCTCTCTCTCTCTCTCTCTCTCTCTCTCTCTCTCTCTATTTATTTATCTTTCCATTTATGAACAAATTCTCTCCCCCTCTCTCTCTCCTTCTCTTTCTCTCTGTTTCTCTCTTTGTCGTTTTTTTCTTATCTTGGAAATGGAAAAACAGAAAGATTTATGATTAAGAGAGAGAGAGAGAGAGAGAGAGAGAGAGAGAGAGAGGCTGGGTTGGAGCATCTCTTGATCCATTGTAACGGGATTTAATAGTCCATAACATAGATCCAACAAGGAAAGTATAAATTCCAATATGTTTTTATATTTTTTGTTTTTACTGATGATTTTTCACCAACCGAGAAAAAAAAATAATACAAGAATCACCTGAAGATTAGACATCCAAAATTATTTCACCTGATGATTAAACACCCTAATGCTATCTGGGAGGGTTAGGTTAAGTTAGGTTTAAGTTAGGTCAGGTTTAAGTTAGGTCATGTTAGGTTAGGTTAGGTTTGGTTAGGCTAGCTTAGTTTACCGTTAAATTGGTTAATAATCTGGAGGTTAATCTTCAGGTGATCATAAAACAAAAAACAAACAAAGATCCGAAACTTAAGTCCCAAAAGAGTTTTTCTCCAGTTGATGATCTCAGAATAGTTCCTCATTGACTCATATTACAAGAACAAAAACAACAAAATGGCATCAACAGTGAACTGAGATATCCTGGTGGTGTATGAACGCCTCTAACTGGCTTATTGAAGCAGTGATGAGAGATAACAGTCAAAAGTGTATTTTAAGTAATCCAGAAACTACTTTATCAACGAAATGTACATATTCCCTTATTACCCCAGCTAAGGTAGACAATTTAGCGAGCGGACCTTTGAAATTCTTTACGTTGACTTTGTCCCCTAACGTTGGTGCTAAGTGAACGTCAACCTTGGTTTGGAAGACATACAGTAAATATACTGCTCGTGTGTATATAATTTTCACTCGCGTATGTTGATCACTCATGGTTAAGACAACGACGGTTTAATGATCTTCGAATAAAATACTTTGGCTTCAGAATCCTAATTTGCTACACTATTAACCACGTGTCGTGACTAGACACCAACAAGGTCGTTGACCAATAAGAGAGCTCAGGCAGAAGCCGCCACACCTCCCACTTTCCCGCCAAGCCGCAGCCTTCGTCGCATTCCTGTCATTTTTACCGCTCGCTGAGGTTATAGATTATTCGTTGCAGCAACCGCCTATTCTCACCGCGGTTAACAATACACCACAATGCCGCGGAGGTAGAGTAACACTAATGAATAGAGGCCATAAAGTTTAGTTCAGTGTGGCTGGGGAGACAAGGGTCAGTGTGTCTGGCAGGGTGGGAAAGGCAATCTGGATCAGTGTTCGACCACGTACGGAGTGACTTGAAGTGGCATCAAGAAGGTCATTCATCGGGACGCTCATAGCAGCCACTTTGAATTAATTTATTTGTTTATTTATTGATTGAACTCCTTTTATTATTTTTTTGTTTATTCCTAAACTTTGGAAAAATAACTAGGGTGTGGGTGACGAGGTCGACCAACACTAAACGGAGTGTAAATCACCCATATCTATCATTTAGACGGGAACTTCCCTTTGACCCGCGGCCGTACACATACAGTACACACACCTTCCCCCCGTATATAGACAAAATAGGGGCAGCGGCGCTGCAAGTCAGACGAGTTTGAGGCTTACAAGGTTTGCCAGAGGTGCACTTAACTCTGGCATAATGACCGACCGGTGTCCGCGACTCTGTGAGGCCGCCAGCTTGTAAAATAATTTCATTTTACTCTTGCCATCACGTGATCCATCCTCCTCCAACTCCTTCGTATTGACGCTAAATGTTAGTACACAAATTCCACCTCGGATACCTGGTAGCCTGATAACATTTAGGCCACGAATATAACCGGAATGTTGTTTTTTATTAATTATTGATCACGAAAAAGGGATTATCATGCAGTGTAGTCACTCGCCAGGCGACGGGACACCGTCTGTAGAATCTTGAATCTGCTGACCACTCCCAGGGCTGTTGTGCAAGTGTGAAGGTTGTGGCCGCCTCCTCCCACATATGGTCACCTGGGTGTTCTACTTTTATTAATTGAAATGTCTGTAGTGCTTTTCTTTTAATTGGGGTTAGATTGCTAAACCAAGGCAAGTTAACTGGACACTAATACTACTACTACTACAGACAAGGGCGGATCCAGGGGGTCCGGACCCCCCTTTTCATCAGAATATTCCAATACTTTTTCTTTAATGCATTATTGCACTCAGGTATTTTTGTATAGTAAAAAAGTAATCACTATTGACTTCAGAATATCTCCTAATATCAAGTACACATGGCTTCAAAATGGTCTCAAAATGCCCATGAGTGAGCTCACTTTGCTTTCGTTTTTTCCCCACCCAAAACTTCCTGGACCTCCTCTTTTGATATTTCTGGATCCGGTCCTGACAGAGTACCCGGTAGTAATAATGATTACACATAATATAAAGTTACCGTGATCCTACACAGAAATGAAATTATGCTTCGTAAAAGTAATTTTATCATACTCATGGAATGATATCACCATACTGAGGAACTGAATTATCGTAGTTAGAGGATACGTTATCGTAATCAAGAATAATGACTTGTACTCAAGGGCTGTTAATGTCAACTCATTTAAATTGCCATAGAGAGCATTTGTGTTCTATTTAAGCCATCGAGATAAATTAAAGCTCTATTTAGGGCCTCAAATCACCTTGGAGCTATATTAAAGCTCTTACTTTGGCCCTTAGTGCAACTTGCGGCTCTATTTAGACCATTAGGACGCCTTAGAGCGGTAATTAGTCCATAGAGCAGCGTAGGGCCCTCAGTCAGCTCAAAAACGTACTCCATCATAGCCATCCGCGCTCTAATTGCTTGACTTAAATACTATAGAAAGAATCGTTGGTTAACAGTCTGGCAAGGTCCTGTATGTTGCGGTAAGGAGGTGGCCACATACACACAGAGACTCTTATTAGTATGTTCTGGGGTATAACCACATATATTTACATACACGTATACCAGACTTGATATACTGCCCGGGTAGGTATATACAGTATATTCTCCCCTGTGTGATGAGTACTAGATATACCTCACCTGTAATTACTAGTCATGGCGCGGAGGAATACACGCCAGGGAGTAATATTTCTCGCCAGGGATGGAATATTAATCCTCACGAGGAATATTTTATCTGACGGAGGAATATTATAAGATAGGAGGAATATTTTGTCAAGCAGGAATATTTAGCTCAGTAATACTATAGTTGAAGGAGAAGTATTATAATTAAGGGGAGAGAAATATTACAATCTGTAATGATTTTATTTTTTATTTAATTTCTAAGTAAAGGCGTTTTAGTTTTTCTTAACCCTTTGAGTACGATGTCTTAACCTCTTGAGGAAGATGACGTATCCCTTTGAGTACGATGATTTTACCCTGTGAGTACAATGACTTATCCTTGAGTACGATGACTTAATCCCTCGAGTTCGATGTCTTAATCACTTGAGTATGATGTCTTAACCACTTGAATACGATGTCTTAACTTCTTGAGTACGACGACTTAACCTCTTGAGAACGATGACTTAACTCTTTGAATGATATTACTTAAGTTATCCTTCTAATATCTTAAAATTTCACGTTTTCTCTTGTCTTTTTTGTATATAGTTTTTTATTTTTTGTATAACCTTCCATTGATTTTATTATCGATATTATTATATTTGTTTATATCGATTAATTCATTCTTATTTTTATTATATTAAGTTATTCATATCTCCCTTCATCAATTGGTTCAGAAGAAGAAGAACAAGAAGAAGAAGAAATAATTATAATACCTCACCATATTCCACGAAGCCCCGACACACACACACACACACACACACACACACACACACCTGACTACAGTAACATGTAGAGGCTAATTATGCACCTGGAAAACAGATTTACTAACCCAGTTATTATTTGACAGGTAACGGGAGGCGCCGCAAATTGTAGTGCATCGGTTTAGGTCGAGTGATTAGTGAGTGTGTTTGTGTAGGTAGAGTGATTAGTGAGTGTGTTTGTGTAGGTAGAGTGATTAGTGAGTGTGTTTGTGTAGGTAAAGTGATTAGTGAGTGTGTTTGTGTAGGTAGAGTGGTTAGTGAGTGTGTTTGTGTAGGTAGAGTGGTTAGTGAGTGTGTTTGTGTATGTAGAGTGGTTAGTGAGTGTGTTTGTGTAGGTAGAGTGGTTAGTGAGTGTGTTTGTGTAGGTAGAGTGGTTAGTGAGTGTGTTTGTGTAGGTAGAGTGGTTAGTGAGTGTGTTTGTGTAGGTAGAGTGGTTAGTGAGTGTGTTTGTGTAGGTAGAGTGGTTAGTGAGTGTGTTTGTGTAGGTAGAGTAAGGGAAGTGTGTTGATACAGGGTAGAGCACGTCGCAGGAGTGTACAGGCCATATCTAACAGAGAAGAGTAACCAAGTGAACGGCAGGCAGTGTGTTTATATATAATTCACCTGTATATAAGGAAACGTGGATTAACACACACACACCTGAAAATTACAGAAAAATGTAAATTAAAATAAAGATATGAATGTAGTGGTTTAAGTCAGGGTTGTAAAAGGAAGGAAGTAAAAATTCTTACCTGCTGTGTTATAAACTAATCAACTCAAAGGAACAAAGTATCTTGTGTCATCATCACAGATATTACAATAATAGTTTTGTAACTGAAACAACACACACAAGTTTACGATAAATAACCTCACCCTTCTTACCTTACATGTTTCATTGTACTGTGCCTCTACTTCCAACACATAGGGGTTGTAGTTAAGTATTAAAGGCAATGGTAACTTGTTTTAGGCTTCTTTGTAAATAGAAAAACCCCAAAAAACTGAATTACAACACTTTTAGATATAATCAGAGTACCGTTCTCATATCTGAGGGTTGGCCACCACAGTCCTCCACTCTAAACCTCCTCGGGCTGTTTTTACCAATCCTCTAAGGTTTTGTATCTCTCTGGGGACGCAGTTTTAATCTCATTTATCCATCCCAGTTTCTGCCTTCCCCTGGCCCTCCTACCCTTAACTTTGCCCATTAATATTTCTGTTAATATCCCTTCATCCCTAATTACATTACCAAATTATCTTATTTTTTCAGTACACATCAACTATTTCTCTTGAATTTTTTGCTAATTTTCTTCATTTGTTTTCCTGTGAGTGCAGCTTATTCTTAGCATTCACCAATAACACCACTTTTCAAAGTCTTTGTTACATCACACATTGTCAACAACAAGTTCCGCATTAATTAAACGTCTTCGTAACCATGACCAGTGTCTGTATTTAAAGACTTAAAAAGAAAGACAAGTTTTGCGGCTTTTTCTGTGCTAAGACGGTTCCTGAGTTTAGAATGAACAAGTCCACTGGAGAGACTTGTTCAAAACCTGAAGATTAGGTTACTGCTGATAGTTTTTATTGAATTTAAAAACAAATCCGATTGAAATCAGATAATCAGATATTTTATTCTTTAAATTAAAAAAATCAACTTCCCTCGTTTAAGTCATCGTACTTAAGTCAACATACTCACAGGTTTTAATCATCGTATTCAAAGGGTTATGTCGGCATCTACTTGTATATACAGTATCACACAGAGTTGAAAATATGACGACATAGTTAATATATCAGGTCTAGACACGGTGTATGTTAGCAATATAAAGCAGAGATGAGGGAATCTGTAGAAGGAGGGAAGAAGACATTATCCAAGGCTTCAGATTCTCAAACGTTTGTACGATAAATAAACCTCGTAAGTGAAGACGTTATAAATGTTAATTGTTGGTAATTTTAAGGTAAAAATCTCAAATTATCCTAAAATGACTTCAAATATTCGCCGAGATTCTACTTCTGCCTTAACCAGTAACATTTTGTGGGTATCAGTTAAGAGATAAAATTTAGGCAAGGATTCATTCTCTACCTTAACCTTCTTCTTTAACTGTTATAAAGTCAATGTATCTAGTTAAGGTAGAGTCTTAGTACAATCTTCACTCTATAGACATTTTGTGTTTAAATTAACTCCTTTAGGATTTTTTTTATTTTCCTTAAGTTAATTAGCTAGGAACATTTTTACTACGATTTTCCTTAAGTTAATCAGTTACGGACATTTTTACTACGATTTTCTTTAAGTTAATTAGCTAAGAGCATTTTTACTACGATTTTCCTTAAGTTAATCAGTTAGGAATTTTTTACGATTTTCCTTAAGTTAATTAGCTAGGAACATTTTTACTACGATTTTCCTTAAGTTAATCAGTTACGGACATTTTTACTACGATTTTCTTTAAGTTAATTAGCTAAGAGCATTTTTACTACGATTTTCCTTAAGTTAATCAGTTACGGACATTTTTACTACGATCAGCTAGGGACATTTTGACTGATTTATCTTAAGTTAATTTAGTTAGGGATCTAGATTCTTACATCCTCACTTACGAGAAATATTTATCATACGAAGCCTTGAGTGTCTCGACTAGGTACTTTTGCACAGTTAACATGAAAGTGATAGTTTGACAGTGAGTGGCAGGTCAAGGCAGCAAGCAGGGAGAAAGCCTTTGTTATAAATATTGTTATTGTCTTACAAGTGGTTGATAT
The DNA here is from genome assembly GCF_018991925.1 of Homarus americanus. Classification (NCBI taxonomy): domain Eukaryota; kingdom Metazoa; phylum Arthropoda; class Malacostraca; order Decapoda; family Nephropidae; genus Homarus; species Homarus americanus. The sequence goes on along the minus strand of NW_024744357.1, from coordinate 1,644,733 downwards.
CATTCCTGTTCATTTAGAATATTAAGAATTTTCCTCCTTCGTTTGCAATTAGGTTGGGTTGCAGCGTGTTTAGTTTGATGAGTTAGTGTGTGTGTGTGCGCGCGTGTGTGTGTGTGTGTGTGTGTGTGTATAAACACACACACACACACGCACATACATCGTACCATCTTTGAATATATAAACTGTCTCCTAAGATCTCACTGTGAATTTAATGAACTGGTCTACAGATCCCGTAAAGGTGTTCAGTTGGCAACTCTGTCAGGGCATATCCAGGTCGCTTGTCAAATTGCTGATGTCCTGAGTCAATAAGTGTCAGGAAGTCGATTGTTCTCAGCCAACAAGAAACAAGGAGCTGACATCTTCACCCAGTTTTCATATATATGCTGACTTTTTCTGACAATGAACCTTAAAATGCTGACATTTCTAGCCAATAGACGTGAAAATTGCTGATGTATTCAGCCAATAAACATCAAGAGTGCTGACGTTCTCAACCAATAAACATCAAGAGTGCTGCCAGCCTCAACCAATAAACATCAAGAGTGCTGCCATCCTCAACCAATAAACATCAAGGCAGCCGATTCATTTAGCCAATGAACTCACAGAATGTTTATACCTGTATCTTCAGGTGTCACAAACATCAATACCCGGTAATTTGTATACGTATAAAGGGGAGTGATGGGGCAAGGCGTCATATGACTTGGGAGTGGCGTTCACTATCTTGACCTCCACGACGTCACAGTTGTCGCCTACAGCACGTGAGGAGGAAAGTAAATTACCGTTCAATAGGAAGAACAGATACCTGCAGGCTACGAATACCTGTGTGGTACGTCACCAGGTGGGGGGCGGGTGATGGTCCTGAGGCCTTGCTAATATTAGACCGAGTGTTGGTATCTGTGTTTGACGTCTTTAACCTTGAACATAGACGTTTGGTTAGAACAGACAGACAGACAGACAGACAGACAGAACGACAGACAGACAGACAGACAGACAGATACCTTTAGCACATTTGTTCATGAGATGTGACAAGATGTGACAGGCTGGGTTAGGTTAGCTTATGTTAGGTTAGCGTATGTTAGGTTAGGTTAGCTTATGTTAGGTTAGGAACTTTAAGAGTTAAGATCACGTACGGTACGTGAAATCATGTGTCCTTGATACTGTGTGTGTGCGTGGCGGTTGTTTGTATGACCAGACTTTTAAGTGTTTGTGTGTGTTGAGGGTGTGTTTAGCGTGTGTGTGTGTGTGTGTGTTGAGGGTGTGTGTTGAGGGTGTGTTTAAGTGTGTGTGTGTGTGTGTGTTTAGTGTGTGTGTGTGGAGGTGTGTGTGTGTGTGTGTGTGTGTGTGGGTGTGTGTTGAGGGTGGTGTGTGTGTGTGTGTGTGTGTGTGTGTGTGTTGAGGGTGTGTTTAGCGTGTGTTAGGTGTGTGTTGAGGGTGTTTAGCGTGTGTTAGGTGTGGTGTTGTGTGTTGAGAGTGTGTTTAGCGTGTGTTAGGTGTGGTGTTTGTGTGTGTTTAGCGTGTGTTAGGTGTGGTGTTTGTATGTGTTGAGGGTGTGTTTAGCGTGTGTGTGTGTGTGTGTGTGTGTTGAGGGTGTGTTTATGTGTTAGGGTGGTGTGTGTGAGAGGTGTGTGTGTGTTAGGTGGTGTTATGTGTTTATGTGTGTGTGTGTGTGTGTGTGTGTGTGTGTGTGTGTGTTGAGGGTGTGTTTAGCGTGTGTGTGTGTGTGTTGTGGTAATTGTGTGTGTTGAAGGTGTGTTTAGTGTGTGTGTGTGTGTGTGTGTGTTAGGATAGGTCAGGTAAGTATTGGTTAAGTTAAGTTAGGTTAGGTTGCGTTAATTTAGGATAAGGTAAGTTTAGTTTAGGATAGGCTAGGTTAGATTGGGTTAATTTTGGCCAAGTTAGGTTAGATTAGGTTAGGTCATGCCAAGTTAGGTTAGGTTAGGCTAGGTCAGTCCAAGTTAGGTTAGGTTAGGTTTGGTCATGCCAAGTTAGGTTAGGTTAGGTTAGGTTAGGCTAGGTCAGGACAAGTCAGGTTAGGTTAGGCTAGGTCAGGACAAGTCAGATTAGGTTAAGCTAGGTCAGGACAAGTCAGGTTAGGTTAGGTTTGGTCATGCCAAGTTAGGTTAGGCTAGGTCAGGACAAGTCAGGTTAGGTCAGGTATTAACTCGAGGACTCCCAAGTATCAGTTCCAACCTTCAATCCTCTCATAGATGATACGAGAAATATGTCTTATTGAAAAGTATTGAATCTTCAGGAAAACAAAACAAAACCCAAACATTATAGAGTGAAACAATGGTAATAAGAAGAAGTCGGCCATTCCAGGTGGCTGTGTTGCATTTAGTCATCTTAACCCCATTCACCGGTTGCAACCAGAGAGGAGTGGCTGCAAGTGACTCAACTGCTAGAATATGGAACAGATTGCAAGAAAATTGACTAGAAAATGAAGAAACTTGTATATTTTTTTGTTGCTGTAGTCGTGAACAGAATATTATCTTGTGTGTGATGAGTGTTAGTGAAAGTTGGGGTAATGATGGATCACGTTAACCTAACCTAACCAATAAAAAACCTAGCTTATTTCACCGTAAGAGTAATCACCTTTAACCATCCAACATAACATAACATAACATAACATAACATAACATAACATAACATAGCAGAACTTAACTTACCCTAAATTATTATAACCATGCTTAAGGTAACCTAACCTAACCTAACCAAACCTAACCTAACCCACCCTAACATAACCTAACCAAACCTAACCTAACATAACCTAACCAAACCTAACCTACCTAACCTAACCTAACCTAACCTAACCTAACCTAACCTAACCTAACCTAACCTAACCTAACCTAACCTAACTTAATCTAACCCAACCCCTCAGGCAGAGTTATGATGTTTAGTCTTCAGGTGAGATAAGACCAGTGAGATAAACTTCAGGTGATCAGAAATATCATAGAGTTTATTTTCTCTTTCAATATTATGATTAAAATGAGTAACTGAAATTGAAAACGAAATTGAAACAGTTTTCTTCGCCAGTACAATACAGATACAAATTAAACAATAAAGAACAACAGCAATAGATGAGCCTTTGGAGTGTTGTAAATGTCGTGAAAGTAGACCTCGAAGTTACTGTTCATTTATCTCAAGAAAACAATTAAAAGACAATTATCTGGAGTACTATATGTTACATTGTGTTAGTAAATACATATAACATCTACTTTATACCAGTGAAATGACATACAAACTAGGAAAATATATGCGGACCTGGTATATCACCTTGCTGTACTCCTCTGAATTTCAACTTTTCCTTTCCACTGTTGCTGTAGAAGCTGTTAGTAGAAATAGAGTTGCTCTGCGTCTCTAATAACGTCAACAGAAGTCCTTATTCCTGCGCTCTGGTTTTTCGCTTTAATATCTTTAAATACCGTATTATGATGATCACTATATACTAATACATCATACACACACACACACACACACACATCACACACACACGCACACACACATAACCTCTGCCATGTTCCTTAGATAGGTTACAGTTGATTGAAGTCGAGCTTAGTTGTTAAGTGTTGTGTGGTAGAGGTATTTTCTGAAAATGTGTGTGTGTGTGTGTGTGTGTGTGTGTGTGTGTGTGTGTGTGTGTGTGTGTGTGTGTGTGTGTGTGTGTGTGTGTGTGTTTAATCATCATACACTTTCGATATCAAAGTCAAGTGTTTATACCCCGTCATGCATTGAGTCGATACATTCTACGTACAGACCAGTAGTTGATAGTTGCATACCATATAGGGAGAGACTATCTTATATTCTTGTCTATATTATATTAGCGAGAAATGGTACGTAATGAATTATGTAAACAAGCGGGGTGGGTGAGCTCCTTTCCACCTATTTTAGTCTGGGTTAATAGAGCAATATTCAGTGGTCTTGTAAATTACAATAAACTTGTTTCCCATTATACTAATATGGTTTAAAAGTTATTTAGTTTCTTTGCATTGTTATAGATTTTAATGTGCCTTACCTTTAGCCTGTTACAGCCTTTAAAGGATAAACCTAACATAAACCTATTTTGAAAAGAAAACAAAACGTTAAAAGACATCTGCTGATTTCGCTGGGAAATTCTTCTTTATCAAGGGTAAATCCAGGTTACGGCTGAATTACTGATATAAGAGGAAGGTTTGGGTTGATATAGCAATCTCATCGATGGTCTGAAATTACTTGTAACACAAATAATATACAAGTGATATCACTGCAGAAATATACACAGGCTTTGTCCGTTTATCATTGAGACGCCTGTGATCTCTGACAATTAGATTTCAATTCAGGTCGCAGATCGCATCTAAGTTCATGCAATGTTTTCTTGATGTCGACGGTCACAACACGTACAACCTTGCAGCCTTCGACCCGGGCGCCGCGCGGCCGTGAGGTCGCTACGCTCCACCCTGTTGACTTTCAGATGTTTCGTACTGGAAGTCTTGGCCTCGGATCTTTCATTTTTAGATTAATTTTCTTTAGATTTTATATTCTAAAGACGCATCTGCTCCATTGTTTACTTTTGATATAACGCCCTCGATACAATTTTCTCTCCCAAACCAAACGTCTTAGAATGATTACAATGAGGGAGGGACGAGTGTGACTGAATTAACCTGGTCAGTTCTGGGGCGCCACACCAACTTTACCTTCTCTCTCTTTTTTTCTCAAAAATCGGACAAGGTCTTGAATATATGACCCGACTGTCCATGTAAGTCTGTCGTCGTGCTGGTGGTGAGGGTGGTGGTGGTGAGGGTGGTGGTGGTGAGGGTGGTGGTGAGGGTGGGGATTGTGGTGAGGGTGGTGGTGGTGATGATGGTGATAGTGGTGAGGGTGGTGGCAGTGAGGGTGGTGGTGGTGATAGAAAGAGGTGAGGACCACACCCCGTGGATGGTGCAAGATAGCCCGGAGACAGCCTGTGTACAGTCTATTTTCAATATGATACCCCAGTAGTCGGCGCACCACCTGTCCCTAGGCTAATGGTGGTGGTGGTGAGGGTGATGGTGATGTTGGGGATGATGGTAGTGGTGATGGTGGTGGTAGTGGTGATGATGGTGATAGTAAGTAATGGTGGTGGCGGTGGTGGTGGTAACGATAGGGGATGGTGGTAGACACGGTGGTGGTGTGATGGTGGTAGTGTGACAGGGGTGATGGTGGTAGTGGTGACAGGGGTGATGGTGGTGGTGGTGATGATGGTGGTGGTAGTGAGGGGGTGATGGTGGTGGGGGGGTGATGGTGGTAGTAGTGACAGGGGGTGATGGTGGTGGTAGTGACAGGGGGTGATGGGGGTATGGTGGTAGTAGACAGGGGGTGATGGGTGGTGATTGGTAGAGTACAGGGGTGATGGTGGTAGTAGTGACAGGGGGTGATGGTGGTAGTAGTGACAGGAGGTGATGGTGGTAGTAGGGACAGGGGGTGATGGTGGTAGTAGTGACAGGGGTGATGGTAGTAGTAGTGACAGGGGGTGATGGTGGTGTAGTGACAGGGGGTGATGGTGGTAGTAGGACAGGGGTAGTAGTGACAGGATGATGGTGGTAGTAGGGACGTGATGGTGGTAGGATGGGGGTGATGGTGGTAGTAGTGAAGATGGTGTACAGGGGTGATGGTAGTAGTAGTGACAGGGGGTGATGGTGGTAGTAGTGACAGGAGGGTGATGGTGGTAGTAGTGACAGGGATGGTGGTGAAGTAGACGGGGGTGATGGTGGTAGTAGTGACAGGGGTGATGGTGGTAGTAGTGACAGGGTGATGATGGTGGTAGTAGGGACAGGGGTGATGGTGGTAGTAGTGACAGGGGGTGATGGTGGTAGTAGTGACAGGGAATGGTAGTAGTGACAGGTGGTGACAGGGGTATTGGTGAGTAGTGACAGGGATGATGGTGGTAGTAGGGACAGGGGGTGATGTGGTAGTAGTGACAGGGGTGATGTGTGTGGTAGTAGTGAAGGGTGATGGTAGTAGTGACAGGGGGTGATGGTGGTAGTAGTGACAGGGGGTGATGGTGGTAGTAGTGACAGGGGGGTGATGGTGGTAGTAGTGACAGGGGGTGATGGTGGTAGTAGTGACAGGGGGTGATGGTGGTGAGTAGTGACAGGGGTGATGGTGGTAGTAGTGACAGGGGGTGATGGTGGTAGTAGTGACAGTGATGGTGGTAGTAGTGACAGGGGTGATGGTGGTAGTAGTGACAGGGGGTGATGGTGACAGGGGGACTGATGTGGTAGTAGTGACAGGGGGGTGATGGTGGTAGTAGTGACAGGGGATGGTGGTAGTAGTGACAGGGGGTGATGGTGGTAGTAGTGACAGGGGAGATGGTGGTAGTAGTGACAGGAGATGGTAGTAGTAGTGACAGGGGGATGATAGTGACCCAGGGGTGACATGGTGGTAGTAGTGACAGATGTGGTAGTAGTGACAGGGGGTGCAGGATGGTGGTAGTAGTGAGGGGGGTGATGGCAGTAGTGATTGATGGTGGTAGTAGTGACAGGGGGTGATGGTGGTAGTAGTGACAGGGGGAGATGGTGGTAGTAGTGACAGGGGGTGATGGTGGTAGTAGTGACAGGGGGTGATGGTGACGGTGATAGTGAGAGCGAGGAGAGACCCAGTACCCGAGGATGGTGCAAGAGAGACTGTATTATCCATTCTAACACACCCTGACACACCCCGACAGACCATAACACACCCTAACACATTCGAACACACTTTAAACCACACCCTAACACACCTTGACACACCCTAACACACCTCCACTACCTGACCCCGACTGCGATAAGCCTCAGAGTGACCGGCGGTACAGATGAACAGATTGAAATAGTGTAAGGCGTCCGTCTGTACCTGTGACTCACCTGGGGCCTTAATGATCATCTGGCCCATCATTCTCAAAACTACATAAGGTAAAATATTCCTCGTAAGTCATGGTGTTAGATGGTAATTTAATTTAGTGATTTTTGTTAAGGTAAAAAAAAATATTCAAATACGATGTGGAATTTTAAGGTTAGGTTAGGTTAGTATCTAGTTAAGGTCAGGTTAGGTTAGGTTATATCTACTCGAGTCAGTATCATTTTGATGCCATTTTTGGATGTCCTCTTGTGTTTTAACTTAAGTAGGTAGTAGGCAGCCATCAAACAGGGAGGTACTACCGCCTGGGAAGATATTGGAAGCATAATGTGTTGTCCAATGGTAGACCCTGCTGCCATATGGCATCACGAAAATTGTGACCAAGTCCCAGGTTGCTGATCTGACTTTCTGCCTCATTTACACACAATTGCAGGTCTCAATTGTTTCTCTTACTATTGACAACACAACATACATACTGTATATTGTTTCTCACTACTGTTGTTTTTGTTTTCTACTTTTTTATGGTATTTTAATATTATTATTATTATTATTATTATTATTATTATTATTATTATTATTATTATTATTATTATTATTATTATTATTATTATTATTATTATTATTATTATTATTATTATTATCATCATCATCATCATCATCATCATCATCATCATCATCATCATCATCATCATCATCATCATCATCATCATCATCATCATCATCATCATCATCATCATCATCATCATCATCATCATCATCATCATCATCATCATCATCATCATCATCATCATCATCATCATCATCATCATCATCATCATCATCATCATCATCATCATCATCATCATCATCATCATCATCATCATCATCATCATCATCATCATCATCATCATCATCATCATCATCATCATCATCATCATCATCATCATCACATATTATTACAGTGTTGTTATTATTATTGTTGTTATCATTATTATTTTATTATTTTATTATTTATTTTGTATTTTTTACTATAAATTTTATTTATTATGAATTGTTATTAGTATTATTATTATCATTATTATTATTATTATTATTAAAATTCAGGTCCTGATATGGGTCAGTGACCTGTGCCAGGGTGGGCTAATCCCCGTAAAAAAAAAAATAAAAAAATAAAAAAATAAACACTTATATATTCACCACGAGCCTTTGTGACTAATTACCTGAACTGTCTCTACGGACAGCGTCCATGGAGAGACATCATCGTAATGGTCAGTGAGAGTATAGTTAACAATTAGGTGACTTGTGACTAATGGTCATAACTACAAGTGCATGACCTTGTTACAGTAATGTATAGTAAACATGTAGACTGGGGTGGGGGGGGGGAGTGACCAATAGGAGGGTTAATTATAGGTGAGGAAAGACTGGTGATTCAATCTAGCTGCCAATGACCTCGTTTAGAAAGTGATGTTTGATAACAGCTGAAGAACCGTGAAGTAGATATGAAGTTCATAGATGATTGGTTAGTGTTCTTATTAAGGAAGTTCTGAAGCAACACGTGATTGGTTGGTTTGAGGTGACCAGTTGGAAGGTGATTAAACCAGAGGTGAATGGCCTTGTTTATAGAGTGACGCTTGTTAAGTATGTTAGGTGTGGAAAGTATTAGGGCTAAATATGACCAGGTTGCTTTGTACACGTATGCTAAACAGACACGCTCGTGTGTGTATTCATGTATGTACGTGCATTTACATGTATGTGAGTAAATGAATATGTAGATGTTGTGTAATAAGAAACGGTGAAAGAGAGAGAGAGAGAGAGAGAGAGAGAGAGAGAGAGAGAGTCATTTCAGGACAAATATCAACCTCTTAGAAGCAACCCAAAATATAATGTAACAAACAAATAAAAAAACGAACAATGACAATGATTTTCTTAAAGTTAACAAACAAAGAAACAAACATAAACAAAACAAGTATTTTAAGAAACTTCGCCTCTTATATCAGACGTCATCAATTCTCACAATCTTCCGGTAAATAGCCAATCATTTGCAAGGTGATTAGAATTGTGTTACGACAAGAACGATCTCACGAGCTGTTTGTGGATGATTGACAAACCCGGGAGAAACAGTTACGGCTGACCGTTAAGTCTGTTATCATTGCCTTTGACCATTATTTTCATTACGGTTTTTATCGTTATGTCAGTTATCATTGCAGTTGACCGTTATTTCCGTTACTGTTTTCATCGTTATGTCAGTTATCAGTGCAGTTGACCGTTATTTCCGTAACTGTTTTATCGTTATGTCAGTTATCATTACAGTTGACCGTTATTTCCGTTACTGTTTTTATCGTTATGTCAGTTATCATTGCAGTTGACCGTTATTTCCGTTACTGATTTTATCGTTATGTCAGTTATCATTGCAGTTGACCGTTATTTCCGTTACTGTTTTTATCGTTATGTCAGTTATCATTACAGTTGACCGTTATTTCCGTTACTGTTTTTATCGTTATGTCAGTTATCATTACAGTTGACCGTTATTTCCGTTATTGTGGCTTCTAATCGTTAGGTCAGTTACCGTTCCTTCACATCTCCGTTATTTACACTACTGTTATATGTGCTTATGTGAATAGTTATTCCGTTAAAAATAAATTCCTTTACATATCCTTAAATTTATTTACTGGAGAATAATTTACACATTTACAACTATGTAACTATCTAAAACTAGATTATTTACACGTTTACAACCTAGTAACTCTATCTATTAAAACCCCATTTACACATATACACCCTTACACCTCTCTTTCATTGTGATTTATTTACACATTTACAAATTTAGTCTTGTCTTCACTCATGAATAAATAACTCAATTATAAATTTTAATATAGATTTACAAATGTACTTCTCTCTCTTAGTAAATGATATTACTCATTTACACTATAAGTCAATAATTTACATGGATATAGTGTTATATTTTTTCTTAATTGTTAATATTAAGTTAATACTAATTCAAGCGACATCAACATAGGTGGTAACAACGCTAACGACCTCATTGCTCGCTACTCTCCTTCTAATTGGCAATTATCTCATTGATGCTTGTTATACCTCTCTCTTGACTGCTAATCGCCTCTTAAGTGTTTGTTATGCCTACCCTAACTGGTGAGTACCCATTATAAATGCTAATTATCTCTTAACTGCTTGTTTGGTCATCCAATTGGCCAGAGTAGACCTTATCTCCCATCTTGATTGGTCGATCCCTTAACATCCTTATTCACATAAATTAATCCTATTCGTCAGTCACGGTAACAGGTTATTAACTGATGCTAATGAGCCATGGTATCACCTCGTCCAGTCAACCTCATGAACCACTTATTAATGAGGTGTAATTAAAGTCTTACCTGTATTATCATTCTTATTATGTGTCTGAAGTTTTATTAATATCAGGTGAGAGAGAGAGAGAGATATCGTGTAGTGTATTGTATAAGAAAATTTTATTTTCTCTCTCTCTCTCTCTCTCTGTTTCTAAGGTTAGGTTAGGTTAGTAATGATGTTATTTATTTACAGTTTTTATTTTGATGTTCTTCGTGATGACACTAGATAACGCACACACACACACACACACACACACACACACACACACACACACACCGCGGCACTGTGGTGAAGGTGGCCACCCGCTGCCTCACAGTGCCACGCCCTCACCAGCGGCACTCTGCTTCCCCTTCTATGTCCCTCACCCAATCCCTTATCTCCTTTCTTCTCTCCTTCTAGTTCTCTATACCTCTCTTTTTCCCTTCCTCTTCCTTCTATCTTTCACTGCTTCATTTTCTTTTCATCTCCTCCTTCCTCCTTCTTCATGTTTTCTTCATCTTGTCTTCTCTCACTCATTTCTTTCCTTTCTCCCTCCTTCTTCCGTTCATTCTTCAACCCATTACCCTCCCTCATTCTCTCCTCCCCTTCCTTACACTTCTCTCCCCCATTCTCCTTATTTTTTTACCTCATTCCCTCACTTCCTTCATCTCTCCTTCTCCCTTCCACTGTCTTACAATGTCTCTACTCCCTTCCCATTTAAGATTCCCTCCCTTTATTGTCTCCCTCCCTTTTTAGGTTCCCTCTCTTTTCTCATCATTCTATTGAACCTTCCATTCTCTCTCTCTCTCTCCCTTTGTTTCTTTCTCTTTTCTCTCTTTCTCCCTCTCCATCTCCCTTTCTCCCTCTCCATCTCCATCTCCCTTTCTCCCTCGGTTAACCTCAGCCACACTACATTTCACAATACGCCCCCTTTCCTCTCCTCTCAGGGCCTCTTCCATCATAGAGACCCCACCCTTCCACCACGTCCCAGGGCCCCTTTCCTCCTAAGACCCCCTCCCTTCCCTCACCCATTCTTCTCTCACATCTTAGGGTCTTTATACGGTTATCATTTCCTTCCCACCCTTTCCACTTCCTTCTTTCCTTCCTTCTCTCTCCTGGTTACCCTCTTCCATGGTTCCTATCCTTCTATGGCATCTGTTCCACCCCTTTTCCTCTACACGGTTCCTTTCCTTTCAGTCTCTCCTTCATCCTTGGAAAAATAACGAAAATTAACGAGAAATAATAATAATAATAATAATAATAATAATAATAGTAATAACAGCTGGGAAAGTAAAGACAATCAGAAGAGAGAGAGAGAGAGAGAGAGAGAGAGAGAGAGAGAGAGAGAGTATAAAACAAGGCAGGGGAGATATGACACGAATAAATGAATAATAATAATAATAATAATAATAATAATAAACAATAACAAGAGAGTCTAGCGTATAAGGAGGTGATTACTGTGACGTTAGAACACAACAGCCAGCCGCCCAAACATTATTTACATTGGTTCTTCTTACCACTTTAGAATACCAATGTACTTTACAATGGTGATGTGGGGCAAAGGTTTCAGGGTTAACATTCAGGAGTATCATTGTAGAGTACCATTGTAGAATATAATTGTAAAGTACCATTGTAGAGTATCATTGTAGAGTATCATTGTAAAGTATCATTGTAGAGTACCATTGTAGAGTACCATTGTAGAGTATCATTGTAGAGTATCATTGTAGAGTACCATTGTAGAGTACCATTGTAAAGTACCATTGTAGAGTATCATTGTAGAGTATCATTGTAAAGTATCATTGTAGAGTACCATTGTAGAGTACCATTGTAGAGTACCATTGTAGAGTTCCATTGTAAAATATCATTGTAGAGTATCATTGTAGAGTACCATTGTAGCGTATCATTGTAGAGTATCATTGTAGAGTACCATTGTAGAGTACCATTGTAGAGTATCATTGTAGAGTATCATTGTAAAGTATCATTGTAGAGTATCATTGTAGAGTACCATTGTAGAGTACCATTGTAGAGTACCATTGTAGAGTATCATTGTAGAGTACCATTGTAGAGTACCATTGTAGAGTATCATTGTAGAGTACCATTGTAGAGTACCATTGTAGAGTACCATTGTAGAGTATCATTGTGGAGTATCATTGTATTTAGCATCTATATACAATTGGGCACCTCAGCTTATTTCTCCTGATGATTTTAATACCTTATTGCTACCTGGGGAGGGTTAGGTTAGGTTAGGTTAGGTTAGGTTAGGTTAGGTTAGGTTAGGTTGCCTTATCTTGATGATATTCAGAAATACACGATATTATAATTATTTCACTATTTTAACATTGAATTAAGAATGCATAGAATCTAGTGTTCATGAAGAGAGAGAGAGAGAGAGAGAGAGAGAGAGAGAGAGAGAGTGTGAGTGTGTTAGTTTGCCAGCTTCAGCCATTAACTTAACCACAATGACAAAACAAATAGATCACTCATATTTCTTGTTGTTTTCTGCCTTCTTACTTCTTTAGTGTTTGCGTATCTATGTATTATTTATTCTTTCTCTCTCTCCTTACTATATATATCCCTTATTCATTATATCTCTCTTCTCTTTCATGTTTCTCCTGTATTCTATCTCCCCTTTTTGTCTCTAATACACTCTCACTTTCTGTGTGTGTGTGCGCGTGTGTGTGTGTGTGTGTGTTAAAAGACATTCCCGTGGGCTTCGCTATAATTGGTGATAGCCGCAGGCAGAGGGCGTGTGGTCTAGACGGTGTACGTACATGTGCGTCGTACGTGTGTATATACGTTCATGTGTACGTGTGTGTGTGTGTGTACATATAGGTTAGAGAATGTATGATAGGTGAGTATGTGTGCGTCAATAGGTTCTTGCGTACGTGTGTATGTAGTGCGAGTAAATGTATATATGTATGTATGTATGTAAGTATGTATGTATGTATGTATGTAAGTATGTATGTATGTATATATGTATGTATGTATGTCTTATGTGGTAATGTGGATATTTTTTACCCCAGGATGAATAGAATTATCAAAGAAACAGCATGGGCCCCAAGTCATCGCCCTGTAGAACCTCACCCAATCGTAGAGAGAGAGAGAGAGAGAGAGAGAGAGAGAGAGAGAGAGAGAGAGAGAGAGAGAGGGGTATACATTTCAAACCTTTGTTCGCCCTAGAAAAAAAAATATAGGTCACTTTAAATAGCGGAGTCGTTCAAAAGAGAGAGATATATGTTAATGACGTATTTGTTCATACTAGGAAAAGGAACAACTTAGTGAACGTGTTTAATGTTCTGGTAACGAGAGAAACAATACCACGCCTTAGTAACTACTTAATGGCCTTGTTTCTGACTGGGAGGAGGGGGGTGTTATTATAAGCTACAGCTGTTCTGTACAACTCAGGTTTATGTAGTTAGGTAGTTAATGAGAGTTTATTTGTTGGTGTTGTTGTTATAATGTATTACTGCACTTTAATAACTGAGGTCTCTAATATATAACATACGTTCTTCACAGTCTACATAACACATACTGATTATTTTGAATAGAAGGGAAAGTAGTACTATTACTACTACAAGTACGTTTTTTCTACTACTACTACAGCTGCTACTACTACTACTGCTGCTACTACTACTGTTATTATTATTATAACAATAAATAATACTAATAGTAAAGTAACAACAACAACAACAACAATAATAACAATAATAATAATAATAATAATAATAATAATAATAATAATAATGATTATGATATTAATAATGATAAAAGTGCGAAGAAAAGGTAGAATTTTTTTTTAATTTGTTATTATCATCATAATACCATTACTATCATTACTATAATTTAATGACTACTATTACTAATCTGTTTATTACTATTTTAATTAACATAATTTGTTAATTTCATTTTAACAATATTACTATGATTATTAACAGTATTACAATGATTACAATCTTGTTTTAATTACTATTACTAATATTTCTGTCATTAAGGTTTTCATTATCATGGTATTTTAGAGAGAGAGAGAGAGAGAGAGAGAGAGAGAGAGAGAGAGAGAGAGAGAGAGAGAGATTAGCTAATATGCCTTGAACACTTCACGTCACCAGTAATCACACAAAATAACAAAAGAATTGGTTTGACTCCGCCTTGACTTTCCATCAACTACTTTGTCGAGAAATGAAAAAAAAAATTGAAGTGTTTTTCAAGTGGTCACGTTACCTCAAATTATGGATGACACGCGAGAAGGACAAAGAATAACTCTGAATTTTACCCTTGACCTTTATTTCATTACCTTGCAGCTGTAAAGAATTCAGGTTAAAACTTTCAGTAATTGTCTTGTCATGCGTGACTCGCAGCAAGGTCTTGTCACTCTTGTAAAGGTATTATCACCCATGTTTTACTCAGCCGTTTAAACAGAAAGGAATATATTTCTTACTTTTTGTCTTTTGTTGAAACTCAAGAAGGCATGAACTGTGCTTCAAGACTCTGGGACGAAGCATTAATATACACACACATTACCAATATACAGCTAAAACACCATTATATATTTACAGCACCAAGATACATTTAAAACATCGATATACATAAAATATACATATAAAACACCAGGATACATATACAATAATACATATAAAACACCAGGATACATATACAATAATACATATAAGTCAAAAATACACATTCTAAAACACCAAAATCAGCTGCCACTTGAGCCCTACGACACAGTCTCAACATTAAGACTCGCTAACAGTACCGCGAGTTCTTGTCAGTTCCTTGATGATGTGGAGTGTATTGTATTTTCAATTGAAATAGTGTAAAGAGGTGTACTTATGCTTGAGGGTTTTACTAGTATACCTAACCTAACCACCGCAGGCAGCGTTAAGGTAGATAATATTCAGGTGAAATAAGCTAGGGCGTGTAATCTTCAGGTGATCCATTCATTACATACAGTACATCGTAACTGTTCAGATACTTTTAGAAAAAATGTCACATAAGATCTATTTCCTATATTAGTTAAAAGAATTTTGTGTCCTACGATTCGTATTTTCTATTTCTGGACAAGACAATAAAGTGACATTTAAAATATAACAAAAATACTGCATAAAAAACGGGAAGAGAGATCGAGGCAAATAATGAACTTTTCAATTATAAAAATCAAAAGAAAATGGGGCGCTGGAAAGGTCAGACTACAGATGACTGATAGAAAATTGTATAAACGATGACGTGTGACGAACGGAGGAGCACAACAAAGGATGATAGATAAATATGAACGATGATAGACGCAAAAACGTGAGTGAAATTTCCCATTCTTTATGGTGGGTAATGTAGGGTACAATAGCAGAGAGAGAGAGAGAGAGAGAGAGAGAGAGAGAGAGAGAGAGAGAGAGAGAGAGCCTATATCTCCTCAATGTTCAGACGTATCACCCAATCCTTCGTTTCTGACCTGACCAAATTATCCAAATTTCTCTCCCTCCAGTTTACCATCTCCACTTTCCCTTCCGCTACCACCACTTCCCTGTCACCTCAACATACCCACATGTCCAAATCCGCTTTAATATCCACGAGTTCACACTGAATAACCACATTTCCAGATGCCCCAGTTTTTGCGTGTGAATATGTAGGCTATTTGATCTTGTCTCCCCGACGATGCTCTCAAGAGATTGTTCTGAGTTTTGTTTTATTGTTATGGTGTTAGGATTCGACATTCTAACTCTCCCTCTTCCTCTTCCTCTTCTTCTCCCTTCTCGATGTTGTTATTCCATTTCTCTCCTACCCTTGCGACGTCTACACTTCCCCCAGCATGCCCATTTCTCATCCCCATTAGCGTCCAGTCACCTAAGATGATGATTCGGCTGTTCCTCTCCTCCCAAACAAGTCCACGGGAGATGGGTCTAGTTTTTGTAGGGAGAGGAGGAAGGGTGTTTAAACTCGACCTTTCCCTCTCTCTCTCTCTCTCTCTCTCTCTCTCTCTCTCTCTCTCTCTCTCCTCTCTCTCTCTCTCTCTCTCTCTCCTCTCTCTCTCTCCCTCTCTCCCTCTCTCCCTCTCCTCTCTCTCCCTCTCCCTCTCTCCCTCTCTCCCCTCTCTCTCTCTCTCTCTCTCTCTCTCTCTCTCTCTCTCTCTCTCTCTCTCTCTCTCTCTCTCTCTCCACATCCCCAAATCCACCCACACATCCCTGTTCCTATCCACACAACCACATCCACCTCAGCCCCCATTTCCTTCCACCCCATCCCATCACCCCATCA
This sequence comes from Homarus americanus, assembly GCF_018991925.1. NCBI lineage: Eukaryota > Metazoa > Arthropoda > Malacostraca > Decapoda > Nephropidae > Homarus > Homarus americanus. Next base: position 1,628,329 of record NW_024744357.1, on the reverse strand, counting down.
CCCTCCTCCACTCATTCCTACCAGCCTAATTTCACCATTTATTGTCCATGTAGGTGTTGTAGGCGTTGGTTGTGTGGTGTGGGCGTGAGGACGTGGGGTGTGGGCGTTAGGACCTATGGGGTGTGGGCGTGAGGACGTGTGGTGTGGAAACAAGATGTAGGGTGTGGGTGCTAAACGTGTGGTGTGGGCGTGAGGATGTGGGGTGTGGGCGTGAGAAAGTGACCGCTAGTGTGGTGGTGTGTGAAAGTGTAGCTGTACTGACCACAATATGCCGTGTTAAGCTTACCTCTCTTGGTTGCCGCTGCCTCCTGATACAAGGCTTTAGCTGGAGGGTGCTGTGTGTGGGTCATGGCTTCATTAACTACAGTAATCATCGAGTAAGAATGTTCAGATGCATTACCATTTAATATTTGGACATTCCTTGTATGGATGTTGTTTTTTTTTTGCGGAATCGGTTATTTTGAAAAAAGACCGGCATGCATATTGGTAATTTTGCAAAATAACTTACAAACAGGCTAACCTAAACTGACCTAACCTTATGATCGAATAAGGTTAGGGAAGGTTAGGACAGCACAACGTCCAAAGTTAATAAAAAAAGAACAGGACCACTTAACTGTGTATCAAGATACACTAACCATCCTAACCTAACCTAACCTAACCTTAAGGTGAGGTCAGTTTAGGTTAGCCTGTTTGCAAATTATTTTGCAAAATTACCAATATGCCTACCGGTCATTTTTCAAAATAACCGATTTCGTAAAAAAAACGTAACACATATACTGCAAATCTACATGAATTTGAGAATTCTTTTTTATCAATAATTATTGTATATTAAAATTTTCCGAGAATATTATTTTCAGGTATATAATAATAATAATAATAATAATAATAATAATAATAATAATAATAATAATAATAATAATAATAATACAAATAATAATGATAATAATAATAATAATAATATTTAAAAGAAAAAAAAAATAATAATAACAATATCAATAATAATAATAATAATGATAATAATAATAATAATAATAATAACAATATCAATAATAATAATAATAATAATTATAATAATAATAATAATAATAATAATAATAATAATAATAATATTTAAAAGAAAAACAATAATAATAACAATATCAATAATAATAATAATAATGATAATAATAATAATAATAATAATAACAATATCAATAATAATAATAATAATAATTATAATAATAATACATAAACATTAAATATACAATCTACACCTTTGAGATATATGTGTATTATATGTCACATATACAGTACAGGTATACTCTAGTATGTCGACATTCACCTCTCCGGGCATACCTTTAATGTGTTCAGTCATGTTGCAACATACTCGCTCGTGCTGTGGTGATCATCATTGCAATTATAGCTTGCAACAGTATCCACTCCCTTATCATTCTTATAACCCATTTTATACATATTATTCTCAACCCTGATATAGAATTATAGGTTGCAGAGTTATATAATCTTTTATAATCCCATATATTCTGTTTTCCATATATTTTTTGCTATTTTGACATAATATTAACCTGCAACATTATATATAACCTTTTTGCTCGATATAAGCCAGACAGTTATAGTTTGTTCACTTTATATCGTGTTATAAGATGATAGAGGATATAGACCTATGCTCTATTATAGTTGGCGGTTACATAAAATTATAGGTTGTAAACTTACACTCCTCTATAATTCTTTGCAGCAGGTATACGATAAACCTATATCTACTTTGAAATGTAAATTATAGGTATTTTTTATCATATGCTACTGAGTAATATTTATTTTACCGAATTATTGTTTGTTTTATTATTGTGGTAATATAACGTGATACATTATCTCTCTCTCTCTCTCTCTCTCTGCTGGTGGGTGACCTGCTTACGTCATCACCACACCCTTGGCCCACCATTCGCTCACTAGCCCACCCACCACGCCCACACCCTCTAACCCATAGCACGCCCATTTCCACCCACCAGACCGTCCATCAATCAACTCACCCATTACACCCACGTCTACCCATCAGGTCACCCATCCACTCATTCACCCAACCAGCCAGCCACCCACCCGCCCATCAATCCACCAGTCCTCCCACCACGCCCACCCACACCTGTTGAATTGTATCCAGTTTTACTCGTCTGTTTCTTTCTGTCTTTGTTTCTGTCTGTCTGTCTGTCTGTCAACGTTTATGTATAGGTTATCCTTCTCACTTGTTCCTCTCTCTCTCTCTCTCTCTCTCTCTCTCTCTCTCTCTCTCTCTCCATCTTCCGTCATTCCACTCTCTCTCATCTCTATTCCTCTCTCTTTCTGGATCTTACACACACACACACACACACACACACACACACACACGATTGGACTCTTCAGTTTTCAATATTTTTTTTGTCTTGGATTGCTCAACATCGGTCGTCTTGGGCAACAGATTACCTTAGGAAAACCCCGTGACGTGTTCAGTGACCGCCGGATACCAGTCTGACGAACGGTTCACTGAGACGGATTCTTCTTCGTTTACTTTTTCAAATTATTATTATTATTATTATTATTATTATTATTATTATTATTATTATTATTATTATTATTATTATAGAAGGGAAGAGAAGAGGAAAGTAATTAATACAACACAATATAGTCCATATACCTTCGAGACATACATACAGTTATACATACATTCATACAGGCAGAGAGGGAAGGAGCTGGTGTATGGGGGGGTGGTAAGATGAGACTTGACAGGGTTCCATATATGTGGTGTTTAAAAGTCTGTGATTTTCTCTCCTCGTTACCAATGTTTAATTATGAGGCAGGAGCAGCGTACACTCTCTCCCTGCTCAAGTCTTTTTGTCCATAACTGCATAATATATATAATGGTTACCCCTTGTGTAACGCGGTTGGCCAGCCCAAGGGCCACCTAGGCGTGAATTTGTTTAAGGTGTAAAAGCTATCGCCAACACAACAACCACACCCTAAGTTAATGAGCTGCTTGACCCAGTGTCGAGGAATAGTCCGAGAAGACCGGACAACTCGCTAACTGCACTGGCTAATCATTACCTCGGAGCACGATCCGCAAATCAATTAACATCCAGGTTCCCAATTACTGCTGGGTAGACAGAGGCAAATGGCGTAAAGAAACTTGCCTATAGTTTCACCATGCCGACAACTGTACATACATACATACATACATACATACATACAAACAGGAAAATGATGACTGGTGGGGTGGGGAAGGACTCAGTAGGTTGTGGTTGGTTCGACAGGTTCAGTGAGATGGGTGTGTTGACTCCATGCTTGGTGAAAGCTCTTGGCTGCCTCGCTCTCCTTACTGCTGATTTTACAGTCGTGACACACACACACATTATATATATATATATATATATATATATATATATATATATATATATATATATATATATATATATATATATATATATATATATATTTGTTCACTTAAGGTTATTATTATTCATTTATTCAAGTATCGCTTCGTACTATATTTTATTAATAAATTTATTTGGTCATTCACTCATCACACACATAGCCTTTTATTCTATATATTTCTATTTATTAATTTTATATTAAATTACTTATCTAGTTTTGTTACCTATATCTAGCTTATTATGTAATATTCAATTGATTTGTATTTATTCATTTAATTTAATGCTGTTTTTATTCATTCTCTTTGTCACTTTATTTTTAATCATATCTTTATTAATTATTTCTTTATTTATCTGTTAAGTGTCTATTCCTTTTTATTTGATATTTTATTATTATTTTTTTATTTGACATCTTATTCCGTTCTTCGTATATTGTTTGTCTAATATTCATCTTCTGTTGTTTATTTCCTAATGGAGATTTACTCGTTAACTAGTCACTAGGACTATTTATTCAGTAACTATAGGGATACGCTTACCAGAGCTTCGTTGAATCTTTGTCTCGTTGAACATTTGTCTTGTAGAATCTTTGTCTCGTTGAACATTTGTCTTGTAGAACCTTTGTCTCGTTGAACATTTGTCTTGTAGAATCTTTGTCTCGTTGAACATTTGTCTTGTAGAATCTTTGTCTCGTTGAACATTTGTCTTGTAGAATCTTTGTCTCGTTGAACATTTGTCTTGTAGAATCTTTGTCTCGTTGAACATTTGTCTTGTAGAATCTTTGTCTCGTTGAACATTTGTCTTGTAGAATCTTTGTCTTGTTGAACATTTGTCTTGTAGTATCTTTGTCTCGTTGAACATTTGTCTTGTAGAATCTTTGTCTCGTTGAACATTTGTCTTGTAGAATCTTTGTCTCGTTGAACATTTGTCTTGTAGAATCTTTGTCTCGTTGAACATTTGTCTTGTAGAATCTTTGTCTTGTTGAACATTTGTCTTGTAGAATCTTTGTCTCGTTGAACATTTGTCTTGTAGAATCTTTGTCTCGTTGAACATTTGTCTTGTAGAATCTTTGTCTCGTTGAACATTTGTCTTGTAGAATCTTTGTCTTGTTGAACATTTGTCTTGTAGAATCTTTGTCTTGTTGAACATTTGTCTTGTAAAATTTTTGTCTTGAACATTTGTCTTGTAGAATCTTTGTCTCGTTGAACATTTGTCTTGTAGAATCTTTGTCTCGTTGAACATTTGTCTTGTAGAATCTTTGTCTCGTTGAACATTTGTCTTGTAGAATCTTTGTCTCGTTGAACATTTGTCTTGTAGAATCTTTGTCTCGTTGAACATTTGTCTTGTAGAATCTTTGTCTCGTTGAACATTTGTCTTGTAGAATCTTTGTCTCGTTGAACATTTGTCTTGTAGAATCTTTGTCTCGTTGAACATTTGTCTTGTAGAATCTTTGTCTCGTTGAACATTTGTCTTGTAGAATCTTTGTCTCGTTGAACATTTGTCTTGTAGAATCTTTGTCTCGTTGAACATTTGTCTTGTAGAATCTTTGTCTTGTTGAACATTTGTCTTGTAGAATCTTTGTCTCGTTGAACATTTGTCTTGTAGAATCTTTGTCTTGTTGAACATTTGTCTTGTAGAATCTTTGTCTTGTTGAACATTTGTCTTGTAGAATTTTTGTCTTGTTGAACATTTGTCTTGTAGAATCTTTGTTTCGTTGAACATTTGTCTTGTAGAATCTTCGTCTCGTTGAACATTTGTCTTGTAGAATCTTTGTCTCGTTGAACATTTGTCTTGTAGAATCTTTGTCTCGTTGAACATTTGTCTTGTAGAATCTTTGTCTCGTGGAACATTTGTCTTGTAGAATCTTTGTCTCGTTGAACATTTGTCTTGTAGAATCTTTGTCTCGTTGAACATTTGTCTTGTAGAATCTTTGTCTCGTTGAACATTTGTCTTGTAGAATCTTTGTCTCGTTGAACATTTGTCTTGTAGAATCTTTGTGTCGTTGAACATTTGTCTTGTAGAATCTTTGTCTTGTTGAACATTTGTCTTGTAGAATCTTTGTCTCGTTGAACATTTGTCTTGTAGAATCTTTGTCTCGTTGAACATTTGTCTTGTAGAATCTTTGTCTCGTTGAACATTTGTCTTGTAGAATCTTTGTCTCGTTGAACATTTGTCTTGTAGAATCTTTGTCTCGTTGAACATTTGTCTTGTAGAATCTTTGTCTCGTTGAACATTTGTCTTGTAGAATCTTTGTCTCGTTGAACATTTGTCTTGTAGAATCTTTGTCTTGTTGAACATTTGTCTTGTAGAATCTTTGTCTCGTTGAACATTTGTCTTGTAGAATCTTTGTCTTGTTGAACATTTGTCTTGTAGAATCTTTGTCTCGTTGAACATTTGTCTTGTAGAATCTTTGTCTCGTTGAACATTTGTCTTGTAGAATCTTTGTCTTGTTGAACATTTGTCTTGTAGAATCTTTGTCTCGTTGAACATTTGTCTTGTAGAATCTTTGTCTCGTTGAACATTTGTCTTGTAGAATCTTTGTCTTGTTGAACATTTGTCTTGTAGAATCTTTGTCTCGTTGAACATTTGTCTTGTAGAATCTTTGTCTTGTTGAACATTTGTCTTGTAGAATCTTTGTCTCGTTGAACATTTGTCTTGTAAGTCTTTGTCTCGTTGAACATTTGTCTTGTAGAATCTTTGTCTTGTTGAACATTTGTCTTGTAGAATCTTTGTCTTGTTGAACATTTGGCTTGTAGAATCTTTGTCTCGTTGAACATTTGTCTTGTAGAATCTTTGTCTTGTTGAACATTTGTCTTGTAGAATCTTTGTCTCGTTGAACATTTGTCTTGTAGAATCTTTGTCTCGTTGAACATTTGTCTTGTAGAATCTTTGTCTCGTTGAACATTTGTCTTGTAGAATCTTTGTCTCGTTGAACATTTGTCTTGTAGAATCTTTGTCTTGTTGAACATTTGTCTTGTAGAATCTTTGTCTCGTTTGGTGTTTGTCTTGTGATCTTTGTCTCGTTGAACATTTGTCTTGTAGAATCTTGTCTCGTTGAACATTTGTCTTGTAGAGATCTTTGTCTTGTTGAACATTTTGTCTTGTAAGTCTTTGTCGTTGAACATTTGTCTTGTAAATCTTTGTCTCGTTGAACATTTGTGCTTGTAGAGATCTTTGTCTTGTTGAACATTTGTCTTATAGAATCTTTGTCTCGTTGAACATTTGTCTTGTAGAATCTTTGTCTTGTTGAACATTTGTCTTGTAGAATCTTTGTCTCGTTGAACATTTGTCTTGTAGAATCTTTGTCTCGTTGAACATTTGTCTTGTAGAATCTTTGTCTTGTTGAACATTTGTCTTGTAGAATCTTTGTCTTGTTGAACATTTGTCTTGTAGAATCTTTGTCTCGTTGAACATTTGTCTTGTAGAATCTTTGTCTTGTTGAACATTTGTCTTGTAGAATCTTTGTCTCGTTGAACATTTGTCTTGTAGAATCTTTGTCTCGTTGAACATTTTGTCTTGTAAATCTTTGTCTCGTTAGACATTTGTCTTGTAGAATCTTTGTCTCGTTGAACATTTGTCTTGTAGAATCTTTGTCTTGTTGAACATTTGTCTTGTAGAATCTTTGTCTCGTTGAACATTTGTCTTGTAGAATCTTTGTCTTGTTGAACATTTGTCTTGTAGAATCTTTGTCTTGTTGAACATTTGTCTTGTAGAATTTTTGTCTTGTTGAACATTTGTCTTGTAGAATCTTTGTTTCGTTGAACATTTGTCTTGTAGAATCTTCGTCTCGTTGAACATTTGTCTTGTAGAATCTTTGTCTCGTTGAACATTTGTCTTGTAGAATCTTTGTCTCGTTGAACATTTGTCTTGTAGAATCTTTGTCTTGTTGAACATTTGTCTTGTAGAATCTTTGTCTTGTTGAACATTTGGCCTTAGAATCTTGTCTCGTTAAAGACATTTGTCTTGTGGAATCTTTGTCTTTGTTGAACATTTGTCTTGTAGAATCTTTGTCTCGTTGAACATTTTGTCTTGTAGAATCTTTGTCTCATTGAACATTTTGTCTTGTAGAATCTTTGTCTCGTTGAACATTTGTCTTGTAGAATCTTTGTCTCGTTGAACATTTGTCTTGTAGAATCTTTGTCTTGTTGAACATTTGTCTTGTAGAATCTTTGTCTCGTTGAACATTTGTCTTGTAGAATCTTTGTCTTGTTGAACATTTGTCTTGTAGAATCTTTGTCTTGTTGAACATTTGTCTTGTAGAATTTTTGTCTTGTTGAACATTTGTCTTGTAGAATCTTTGTTTCGTTGAACATTTGTCTTGTAGAATCTTCGTCTCGTTGAACATTTGTCTTGTAGAATCTTTGTCTCGTTGAACATTTGTCTTGTAGAATCTTTGTCTCGTTGAACATTTGTCTTGTAGAATCTTTGTCTTGTTGAACATTTGTCTTGTAGAATCTTTTGTCTCGTTGAACATTTGTCTTGTAGAATCTTTGTCTCGTTGAACATTTGTCTTGTAGAATCTTTGTCTCGTTGAACATTTGTCTTGTAGAATCTTTGTCTCGTTGAACATTTGTCTTGTAGAATCTTTGTCTCGTTGAACATTTGTCTTGTAGAATCTTTGTCTCGTGGAACATTTGTCTTGTAGAATCTTTGTCTCGTTGAACATTTGTCTTGTAGAATCTTTGTCTCGTTGAACATTTGTCTTGTAGAATCTTTGTCTCGTTGAACATTTGTCTTGTAGAATCTTTGTCTCGTTGAACATTTGTCTTGTAGAATCTTTGTGTCGTTGAACATTTGTCTTGTAGAATCTTTGTCTTGTTGAACATTTGTCTTGTAGAATCTTTGTCTCGTTGAACATTTGTCTTGTAGAATCTTTGTCTCGTTGAACATTTGTCTTGTAGAATCTTTGTCTTGTTGAACATTTGTCTTGTAGAATCTTTGTCTCGTTGAACATTTGTCTTGTAGAATCTTTGTCTCGTTGAACATTTGTCTTGTAGAATCTTTGTCTCGTTGAACATTTGTCTTGTAGAATCTTTGTCTCGTTGAACATTTGTCTTGTAGAATCTTTGTCTCGTTGAACATTTGTCTTGTAGAATCTTTGTCTCGTTGAACATTTGTCTTGTAGAATCTTTGTCTTGTTGAACATTTGTCTTGTAGAATCTTTGTCTCGTTGAACATTTGTCTTGTAGAATCTTTGTCTCGTTGAACATTTGTCTTGTAGAATCTTTGTCTCGTTGAACATTTGTCTTGTCGAATATTTGTCTCGTTGAACCTTTGTCTCGTTGAACCTTTGTCTCGTCTAACCTTTGTCTCGTCTAACCTTTGTCTCGTTGAATGTTTTATCTTCGTGAACATTCGTGTTTTGTAGGAAGAGGAAGAAGAGAAGGAGAAGAAGGGGGTAAAACAGGAGGAAGAAGAAGAAGGAGGCGGGGGAGGAGGAGGCAACGGAGAGAGAGAGAGAGAGAGAGAGAGAGAGAGAGAGAGAGAGAGGCATGGCTTGTACCGAAACATGATAATTTACGTATGTCAAAAGCACTCACAAAAATTACGTGGCAAATACTTGAAAAAGAAAACACGACGAACCTAACATTAACACCTTTGTATTCTCCCAGGCGACGTGTGACCTAGACAACACACACACACACACACACACACGCACACACACACACACACACACACACACACACATACACACACACAAGTAAAAGAAACCGAAGCGCGTGATTGAGTAGTTGGGAGCAGTTTTGACGCAATCTTGAGCCGATTTTATCTCTCTGTCATGTAACTTACCTGGATCGTGGTCAAGGGCGTTAGTGTCATATGTTCTGCTTGTTAACAATGTGTGTGTGTGTGTGTGTGTGTGTGTGTGTGTGTGTGTGTGTGTGTATGTGTATGTGTGTGTGTGTGGCATTAATACTTCTCTTATATTTTCCTCTTGTTCTTTTTCTTGTTTATTTTGCTCTTGTTCTTAATATTATTCTTGTTCTTGTTTTGTTCTTCTTATTCTTCTTCCTTTGTTCTTGTGCTTCTTCTAATTGCTCTTGTTCTTGACTTTCTTCTTGTTTTGTTCTTCTTCTTCTTCTTTTTTCTCTTGTTCTTTATTTTCGTCTGGTTTTTGTTCTACATACTTAACAACACACACCGAGAGACAGTGTTACGGGCTGATACATCGCATCACAACACATCACAACAAAACACATCACATCACATCACAACACCTCACAACACATCACATCACATCACATCACATCACATCACATCACATCACAACACATCACAACACATCACATCACACCACATCACAACACCTCACAACACATCACATCACATCACAACACACCACATCACATCACATCACATCACAACACATCACATCACAACACACCACATCACATCACATCACATCACATCACAACACATCACATCACAGCACATCACAGCACATCACAACACATCACAACACATCACATCACATCACAGCACATCACATCACAGCACAGCCTCTGAGTTTTATTTACCTACACTAAGGAAGTCTGATGATAAGGTTCTGTGTTTGACTCAAAAGACGCTTTCTGGTTCACCATAGCGCTTAACTTCCCCTTGCCTTTATTTACAGGGAAGAATTTTTACCTTTTTTTTATTAAATTTAAAGTCTAATTATAAGGGATTTTAGGAATGACTGATTTCTGTAGGCGGGCATAGGACGTGGCCATATCTAATCTCACCTAACCTAACCTGAATGAATTTTTTTTAGGTACCCTTGAGCAGTGATGTAATTATTATTATTATTATTATTATTATTATTATTATTATTATTATTATTATTATTATTATTGGTGTTGTTGTTGTTTATTTGTATAGGGTTTAACAAAGTCAACTCAAACACAACTCTTACATTTACCTATATTTATCCTCTTTACTATATCGAAATCATCGTTTACCAACCATGTTTTTGAAATCTTCACAATTGTCGACACTGTGAGGAGTTAGTTCTTAAAATAGGACTTACAGTGGTGCTGACAAACAGACCTACACGACGCTATATGTCACAGTTCTATTTACAAAACCCGCAAGAAAATTGGGCGACCTCAATGCGTGTTGTAAGTAGTGATCCACGGTATGAACACAACATGTTTGTGTATGTGTGTGTGTGTGTGTGTGTGTTTTTGTGTATGTATTTTTTTCTTATTTGTGCATGTGTGTATTATGTGTACATGTACTGTACAAGTGTTATGCGTACTTATGCACGTGTGTATGTGTAATTAATATCTATAAGTATGTATGTGTATTGAATGTAATAATAATAATAATAATAATAATAATAATAATAAACGGTTTATTAATAGAGTTGCAGCCGGTGGCTGAAAATATACAGACTTACATTTGATTTAGACATAATGATTTAGTATGCATTGAATACATTTACAGGGCTGTGCAGTACATAAATCAGGAGTTGTTTATTATTTTAACAATAGATGGGATGGTGCTGTTCTTATATCTATCGGTGCGGGCTCTTATGGACTGAATTTTGTTGTAGTGGCGGACTGCGCGAGGTGGGTGGGGGGCTGCAGGTGGCAGGAGGTGGCGATGGCGAGGGTGATGCAGTAGTCCACGGCCAAACCTTTCCAGTGCTTGGTGGTGGAGGTCACTGAGGGATGGCGGAGCGGAGCTAAGGGGAGGAGGAGCTTGTCGCTAGAGAGACACAGAAAACAACAACACGTAGCACTAGAAAAAAAATAGGACGTCCCTGAGTAAGTTCCGAGACGAACTGGTGTGACAGGCGATAAACGGGTGAAAATGAAGGGTAATTTCCTTAGTAGATAGTTAAGTGAGCTATTCACTCGGTCTACTGAGGCGATTGGTCCAGACATTAGTGACGTGAGGCGGCGACGAGCCTTACTGGGCGAGGTCGTTGAATAGGGTCATGTAGCGATTATTTTCATTTTTTCCCATTATACAGTAGATCCAGCTTAAACCTTCATTCTAGATAGGTTTAGCTATGATTTGAGGCACTCGTGCATAAACTGCTTATGAAGCTTGGTGATGTGAGGGATAAAGCCAACACAGTATATAAATGAAAGAAACTGACACCTGCAATGGTAAAGAACAGATAGCCATTTAGGTTAGTGTGTCCAAGTGAATATTACGTTTTTTCTGTTCGTAATCTGCCGTTTTCTTTGATTCACTCGCTGCATGGATGAAGAAAGTCGGTCAGCACCACAAAAGGGTCCGCTGAAACACGTAGTTATCTGAACCTGGCATGATGGATACATCTGATTGCAGGTTATGTTCAGCCACATGTTCACTCGATTATGATTTTGATCAATGATGGACAGCGGCTTGTGGTTCTCTCCTATATGTACTGTACAGTATATACATATTTTTGGAATTGCTATACTCCTTTATCTTGGCTATATCAATTATAACCCTTTCCATACTCCAACATCATTAGTATTTTCTTCTGTTTTGCTAACATTCTGATTTATAATATTTGGGATACATTTATATTTATCTAATTAATAAGAAGTAATGTCAAATACAATATTTATTTAAACAAAATTTTAGTATAATAACAAACTTATAGTTATTTTCCAAAATAACGCGAAAATTTTTGTCTGAGTAGAGATAATCTTACTTATAAATGCAAAGATTGTGGGATGATTGTGATTACTGGGAGCAGGAGAGACCAACAAACAAACAAGTGTCTTTGTTGTTATGATATAAATTACAAGTCAAGGATGAAAGTCGGTACCGAATTGTTCACATTAAGTATAGTCGACATCTCCATCACCCAGGAATTACTGTACATTTAAGGGTAACCGTAATTATTTTACACTGTAGAGCATCATAAGTCAGGTTTTATTACTGTCAAATATAACTCACATTACCGTATGTCAGCAGCTCGGGTTTAGGTAGAGTTAACCAAGCGTCGTGCGTCCTGTCTAAGTCATTACTGTCCCCCTGTGTTAAATGTGTGATTCCTCATATTCCCTTCAGTCTAAGGTGTTATTATATCTTAATGGTTGTACAGTCTGTACAGACCCCCCACCCAACCCGGAGCTGTCTTACCCAATGTATGATAGAGTCTGTGGGTCAAGGATCGGACTACACAGCCACATCCAGTGGCACCGCCGACAACATCCCTAGTTCACCACTCATCATCATCATCGATTTCATAATGAAGCAGAGTCATCGTCGGCTACGACGGACAGCCTTATGCAAGTAAGTGTGTGTGTGTGTGTGTCTCTACGTGTATTTGAGTACTGCCAGTATATTTGCTTACTTGAGAAAGTACATAAAACTATGCACACTATCCAAACACACACACTACTTTGCTGTCACTCGGAATCGAGTATGACGATCATCCAGATATAGTTTATTAAAGATGTCATCCTTTTTGGTGGGCTCTCAGATGACACGTGTGGAGGGCTACATCTAGTGCGGAAGTGTCTTTGGAGCTGTAGTTTGTCTGCCTTGGTATGCAATCTGGCTAACTGGAAAGTATTGACACCTTGTGTGGTGCTCCTCCAAGCGTTGCGGTGTGGAGTGATCGCCTCCCAGGTGAAGGGGTTGATTTGGCACTTTACAGGTTTGTCTTAAGACTATCCTTATATATTTTCCGTTTCTCGCCAGCGTTACGTTTATCACTCGTTATGTGACTGTAAAGTAGCTGCTTTGGCAGTCCATGCGGGTAACATGGCCAGTCCAACTTAGTTGTTCATGGATAATGGTAGCCTCGATGCTCCTACAGTTGGTGTCAGTGAGAATACTGGTATTTGTACTCTTGTCTTCCCAGCGAACTCGAGGAGGGAACGTAGACTATGTTGGTGAAAGTTTTCAAGTGCCTTGAGGTCCCTTCTGTATGTGACTCATGTCTCGCTGCCATATAGCAGGGTGGGGAGGACCACTGATCGATATACGTGCAGCTTTGTAGATAATTTCAGCTCTCTACAGCTGAAGACACAGGTGGGAGGCAAAATACTGAAAGTGGGTAACATTAGTCTCTACCTTCCTATGGCCCTCCTATTCTCAACTTTGCCCATTAACATTTCTGTTATTATCCCCTCATCCCTAATTATATGACTAAAGTATCAAATTTTTCTCTTTCCGTACATTTCACGTATTTCTCTGGAGGTTTGGTTAATTTTAGTAATTTTCCATTTGTTTTCCTGTCAGTGTAGTTTATTCTTAACATTCACCTATAACACCACATTTCAAAGACCTCCAACTCTCTTTCTAGTGTTTGCTGAAAGTGTCCATGTTTCTGACTCGTACAACAGTCCTTGTCATATTAGGGTGTGTCATAGGAGGGAAGATCAGCTAAAACTAATGGCCCATCACTTTTTTGGTAGATTTTAGTGTATATAAACAGAAAATAATTTCAGTTTCAATATTTTGCAAACTTTTGCTAGGTAAATTTTAGCGTGAAATTTATCGAAAATCTAACGTACAGCTGCATTAGTGCATTACAATTAAATAGTGAACATTGCTTTCTGACTTCATTCTTTAACAACCCAACTAACAATATTTTTTCTGTTTCAGATTCTGATGCATTTATAAGTTGATAATATTTGCGATGGCTGCTTGTGTCAGGACGAGGAACCAAAAATCCAGCCATCTCAGTCACTATCTTGGGTCTAGGAGAGAGCTCCTGAAGTCGGAGTTGCCTACATTGAGAGATGCTTTGAGATACGGTGTTTTAATCAGGCAAATCAGTGAAAAGAACCAAAGAACTTACACAAACAAAGACATTGCCAGTGATATGACCAAAGCTGTCTTGGCACAGTACACTCTGGCTAACGCTCAGTTCAAGCCTCCAGTCATAACAAGTCAGAAGAAGATTAGTGAGAGACTCTAGCCAGTTGGAAAAGGCAAGAGATATCTCTCTTGGGAGAGGAAAACTTGCAGTTAGGACAGCTTTGCCAAGCAACTGACCAGTTATTTGACATAATTACTTGCAAGTGCCCAATTGTTCTCTGTCCTGAGTTTGGATGCGATCGTGACTGTAAATCCGAGGCCCACATCTCCTGTATTTGCAAGCGTGAACTGAAGATTCCCAGTGATCGAACTGGCATTTGTCAAAGCACAGAGAGAGAAGACTGGCAGTATAGGGGCTCTCATGATTTCTAGCCAAGATATTCCGGAGTCCAAGAGACAGGAGGCTGCCACTGAGAGACAGAAGAGGAGAAGAGTTGCCGAGGAAAAGAGACTTGAGAAGGCCCAGGGTGAGGTAAAAAAGGCCGATGATTGGAGTCAAGCTGATTCAGAGTTTAATGACTTACATAACATAAGAACATAAGAAAGTGGGATACTGCAGGAGGCTGACTGGCCCATACAGGGCAGATCCCTTTCACACCCATCCCAGCACTTCCATGTGCCTATCCAACTTCGTCTTGAAGCTCCCTAGCGTCCCCGATCCTACTATAGCACTCGGTAGCCTATTCCACATATCCACAACTCTATTACCAAACCAGTGCTTGCCTATATCCTTTCTGAATCGGAATTTATCTAATTTAAAGCCATTTGTTCTAGTTATTTCGTTATTACTGAGCTTCAGAACATCTTCCATTTTACCCTTGTTAATCCCACTTACCCACTTGTACACCTCTATCATATCTCCCTAACTCTACGCCTCTCTAATGAATGTAAGCCTAAGCTTTTCAGTCTTTCTTCATATGGAAGGTTTCTAATATTATGGATCATTTTTGTCATTCTTCTTTGTACTCTCTCCAAAGAATCTATGTCCATTCTATAATAAGGACACCAGAACTGAACCGCATAATCCATGTGTGGCCTCACTAATGCTAGGTAAAGTTTCAAGATAACGTCAGCAGTTCTGTTACTCACAGACCTAGATATGAACCCAAGAACTGTTTGCCTTGTTGCGAACGCTAATACATTGTTTTCTAGGTTTCAAGTCGTTGCTAAAAATACACCTAGATCTTTTTCACAAACTGAGTTTTCTATTTCCGTGTTACCTAGTTTATACTTAACGTTTGTATTCGTCTTCCTATCTGTAGTACCTTGCATTTATCAGTATTAAAATTCATTTGCCAGTCTACTGACCACTCATGTAAGGTATCTAGATCTCTTTGAAGGTGTTCAAAGTCACTGTCTGAATTTATCACTCTCCCATTTTGGTATCATCTGCAAATTTACTAATCCTACTAGTTATGCCTAAATCAAGATCATTAATGAATATAACAAACAGCAGAGGGCCTAATACAGATCCTGGGGAACTCCGCTTTGACCGCACCCCAGTCTGACTTTAATCCATTTATGCTGACTCTTTGTTTCCTACCAGTTAACCATGACCTAATCCATTTTAATACTGATCCACCTATTCCATGTGCTTCTACCTTCCTTATCAATCTCTCATGAGGGACTCTATCGAATGCTTTACTGAAATCTAAATAAATTATATCATATGACTTATCATTATCTACCGCTTCAAATACTTCTGAGAAAAAGCTAAGCAAATTTGTGAGACAAGAACGTCCCTGGTGAACCCGTGCTGAGAAGAATGAATTAAGTTGAATGTTTCAAGGTGGCTTCTGATTTTTGTAGCAATAATTGACTCTAGCAACTTGCCTATGATTGACGTGAGACTAATGGGACGGTAATTTGATGCTATTGATTTATCACCCTTTTTGAAAATCGGAACTACATTTGCAAGTTTCCAAGCTTCTGGCACTAGGCCCGATTCTAATGACTTCCCCATGGCTGATCCGAGTGCTGACCAGGAGAATGGTGACTTTGTCCCTAACCCAGAAAATAATGATCCCAAACCTTCCAGGCATAAGATTCGAAATAGGAAAGATATCCCGAGCATAGCTCTGGCCAGCATGCGACACCACACTGGTCTCAGAGAAACTGCAGAGATAGCAACAGCTGCCTGATTGACGGTGGTTTGATAACACCTGATGATGTTCACCTGGTGATAGATCATAACAAAGGAGAGCTCAGGAGAAACTTGTCAGTAACCTAGAAGAGGAGTTTGATAAGGGATAAGAGAAAATGGAATCAATTGTTTGTTCTTTGATGGGAGAAGGGATGACACTCAAAGTGTTCATGAAAGTTGAGATTCTGACAAGTTGTTCCCTGCCATGGTGAAGGAGGAACACTACTCCTGCTGCAGTGAACCAGGAGGGAAGTATTTGTGGCATTTCACTCCAGAGAAAGATGACATCAGGAAACCAGCTGAGATAGTGGCAGATAACATTGTGAACTGGCTCAGAGAGAACGTAGACCAGACCCTGCAGGCCATTGGAGGGACAGCACCAACACGAACACAGGGCAAGGGGGGGTCATACAGTGGATAGAGCGAAGATTGGGAGGAAGCTGGTCTGGATTGTTTGTGACCTCCACACCAACGAGTTGCCACTCAGACATCTGATCCAGGAGCTGGATGGCAAGACTCTTTCAAACAACAGATGGTCTGGTCCTCTTGGCAAGATGCTGGACTCTGCCACTGAGTTAGAAATAAACCGAGCTTTGAAAAATCACAGTTGGCCCTCCACTCGTTTGAGCTTGCACATACTGTCATTGGCGACCTGAGTACTGACCAGTACTATGGTTACATGATTTGCAGTGCCATCAAAACTGGGGTCATGCCTGATAGACTTGCTTACCTGCAGATAGGTCCAGTCTCACATTCTAGGTGGCTCACAACGGCTCTCAGGTTCTGCAGAATTTGGGTCGCTCATCATAAACTGAAAGGGAACCAGCTTCACAACCTGAGACTTATTGTCCAATTCATCGTGAGTGTCTACTTGCCAAATTGGTTCAACACCAAGGTCAAGTCATCGTTCTCCGAAGGTCCGAGGCATGTTCTCTTCCAGCTTGAGCTCCTGAGGAGTCAGCCAAGGAAGGTTGTTCAGATTGTGGAGCAGACTGTGAGGAGATCTTCCTGGTATGCTCATCCCGAGGCAGTTCTGCAGACAATGCTTTGCAGTAAGGATGAGGAGGAGAGAAGAGTGGCATTCAAAAAGATCTTGGATATGAGACTTATGAGAGGATCTGGGCATGACGAATCAGTTGGTGACGATTCCTTCAGGGTCAGGAAGACTCCTGAAGTCAATCTAGGTGCCAAGACCCTCACTAATCTCATAGATCTGGATAACATCCAGGCTGGCAGTGAGCCCCCTCTTACCTGCAGCCTCACCAATGTTCAAGTCAGAGCTTTCCTGGACAACCCCATGCATGTCCCTGCCTGGCCCTCGCACACCCAGAGTATAGAGCGTTGTGTACAGCAAGTGAGCGAGGCCAGCAGTCACGTGTACAGCCAGGAGAGGAGGGAAGGCTACATCCGAGCTCAGGTGGTCAGCAGGGAGGTGATGAATAGAAACAGAAGCAAGAAAGACATGTTCTCTATGGTGTGCAGCAACACCGGGTCGTAGTAGTAAAACCGGTTTTTGTATTTGATGATTTTGTTTTCTAAAGGAATATTAAATTCAATAAATGTGTCAAGATTATTCGTTTCACTATTCTGGATCATTTTCATCCTAATAAATTAATCTGATACATTTACTTTACTTTAAATAAGCTATTTAGTGGTGTTCATAAAAGGGTGGGAATACTGAATTTTCATAAGATTTCAAGTTAAAATTTACCTAGCAAAAAATGAAAACTTTTCAAATCTGAAGATATCACATGATTCTGCACATAGAACTACATCATTAATACCATGGGCCGATTTTTCAAACTCAAAAAAAAAAAAATTCGCATTTATATGACAATGTCATATAAAGCCTTTCAGTAGCCATTTTCTCAAATTGAAGTTAATATCCATTTTCATTACGTCTTTTAGAGTATTAAATGCTGTTTTTGTTTGCCCTATTCTTTCTACTATCGCAGCTAATGTTATTACCCATATACCCACTTGTTTAAGTTCTCTGTTGCCAACCTTAATATTTGTTTTAGGATTTATTTCCAATGTGGAAACAACTATTTTTTTTTGGTTTTTACAGCATTAACTCTTAAACCACATTTTTCATTGTTTTTTTCAGAAATCTGTTAACGAGTTTTTGTAATGCCTCTTCACTATATTTGATAAAAGTAGTATCATCTGTATAGCGGATATTTGATATTACTTTACCATTGACTTTTAATATAACTTTTTTCATTAAGAATTCTGAATATATATTATACCGTACACTGTTGGAGATAGAAAACAGCCTTGTATTACTCCCTGTTTAACTGTGAACCAATTAGTTAGTTCATTATTTATTAACACTGCAGTCTCCTGGTGCCAGTAAAGATTCTTTAAAATCCTAGCATCTACTTCATTAATGCCTATATTTCCAAGATCTCTATACTTTTTTTTGTGCTTTAGTTGATCAACACCTTTTTCAAAATTAACATAGCAGATGTACATATTTCTTGGGGTTCTAAAGCCTTTCACTCAAAATTCTGAAACCAAATAGAGCTTCTAGTTCCCTTTCCACTCCTAAATCCATTTTGTTTTTATAGATAACTCAAATTCTATTTCAAAATTTATTCTACATAAAATTATGTTTAATAAGAAATTGCAGACATGACTTATTAAGCTTATTGTTCTGAACTGGGTGCACTCTAAGGCCCTGGCTTTTTAGGTAATAATACAAATATTGACTTTTTGAAGCCACTGGGAAGGTCTACTTTGAAGTATATAAAATTACATATTTTAGTCAAACATATCCGTTTCTTATGTCTACTCTATCCTTATCATAGTAAAGTTCTTCCACGTAATCTGTCAAGCTCTCTTTTATTTTTTCTGTCTCAAACAGTCAAGCATTAATAGTTAATATCATTTAGCTTAGAACATGACAATTTGACGATCTCTCCTCCCGTCCGTCTTAGAGCTGTTCAGGTGAGGGACGCGAGCTAAGTATTTAGTAAACATTCACTTTCTTTATAACTATATCTATACTCATCTATATCTGCCTATCTAACGTCGTACAGGAAAGAAAACATTACACTGATGCTTCTCTTAGTAGGGACAATATAACTGTCCCTCAGTCTACATGACACTAGTCCAAAGGTACAGACAGGTTCGTGATTGGTAGAACTTGAGCTCATATTCACTTGTCTGTCTTGTAAATTTCTTCGTAATAACTACATCAGGAATCTTAGAAATACATCATATGTTTCTGCTTGTCATGTATATTTACAAAGCAATAATATGGCACACACTGTTATTCTCAATAAATATTATCAGTGGCATTTATTATTTGTATTTTTTTTATCTAGGCGTAGGGAGCTGGGGTGTAGGAGGGCTGGGGTGCTGGGTACTGGGCCTCACCCTCGTAGCTCACCTCGGCCACGTACCCGGAGTCACCGTTGACAGTGTAAGCGACCCTCTGCAGGCGACCGTCGGGAAGCAGCACGTAGTAGGAGCCCTGGGTGTTCTCACCGTCACGGGACTCCTGGTGGCCGAAGTCATTGCCTGAGAGGTCGTCCTTCACGGCCCAGTTGAAGTCGTACTGGGCAGGAGCCTGAAACAATGTTGTTTTTTTGTTATGTCACTTAAGCGGCCACAATCATATTGATCAATTACACATACATGTTAATATTGTAACGTCAACTACTTGGTGTTTTCATGGTGAAACACGGACAGGTGGGCAGTACTCACCACAGGAGAAGGGGCGCCATAGCCGGCTGTGGGAGCATTGTAGGTAGGGGGAGAGTCAGGGCGGGCCAAAGTGGCTACCACAACAGCTACCAAAACCAAAGCCTGTAAGAGTTTTTCAGTGTGGATGATTTATAACTCATGTAGAAGTAAGAAGTATTTCCTTTATATAAGTTACACATGATAAAATATGAAACTATAAAGGGTGATTTTTGACAGGGTAACAAGACAATATTCCTGAAACTGCACAAGACAAACTCCCAACAATACCTTGAAAGACATGTTTATTGTTGAAGAGGAGTCAAACTGATGCTCCCGAAGGGATGCGTAGAGTTTATATACTCCAGGCTTCACCCTTTGTGCCGTGACGTCATAACCTTGAGAAGGAAAAGGGGATGATAATCCACACTCACGACCAGCGGGGAAACATTTTACATATATAATTATTTACCACTCCTAGTATTACTACCACAACTGCTACTACTAATACTATTACTACTGTAACAACTGTTATTACCATAACTACTTGAAATTCCATTACTCTATAGAAACGATTCTTCTCATCATCGCTTCTGTCGTTATTAGAGGAAATAATGAAGCAAAGTTTATGTTTTATGAAGAGAAGTCCCAGAAAAAATAATAGTAGACAAAGACACGCTAAAAATGTGGCCACTTATAAACAACTGCTATTATTTTCTTAAGTGAGTGCCACCACCATGGACAAAACACATGTCAGGACGTGCCAACTTTACCAGAAACATCTTATAGCGTTTTAGTTTTTTCGGTATTGTTTCATTAATGTTGACACGCTCATAGTTTGTTGGTCACTGAACCTCGACATACTCCTATACACAGTGAAATGGGTTCAGTTTTCTCCATAACCAAATTGACGACAAAATAAAATATATACATAGTAAGATTTACATGGTCACCACTTCAAAGAAAAGATTGAAAAACACTTCCAAGGTAAATTTTCTACTTATTACCGCATTATAAAAAATAAATTTGTAACAAATGTTTACGAATCATTATAATTTTAGAATATACTGGATGTTTAATGACCCGCCCTCAGTATGTTGGGATAATATAAGTTTGGTGTTTTCCATCCGTCTATGTGTGTCCGTCCGCCGGTTCGTCCATTCAACCCAAATTTGTTGTTCGTATTAAGAGAAAATTCCCGAAGTAAAATAAAGAAACTATATCGTCTTCTTTTTGTAAATCAGTTGAATGAATGATAAAATGTTTAAAGTTTTTGCTTTAAATTTGCACTATTGAGAGCTTAGTTTATCTTAAAGGTTATAATATATAATTTTTTGTTATGACTCTCTGCTGTACTCTAGGAGAGGAAATACTCAATTCTCACGACTTATTCTATAATTAACAAAAGTCTAAACAGATTATCCTTCCTATCCCTTTCACTACGGGAATGCTAACTTTCATATATTATTTGGCTAACGACAGACAATTTAATTCAGCATAGAAGGGATTGCTAAGCTAGTTCCAAGTTTAGAAGCTCCAACAACTTTCCCTGAATACGAATTCGCAACTTTTCGATTTACAACAGGTACTTACTTGCTGCTAGGTGAACAGGGACCAAGGAGGCTAGGAAGAGTGTCCAAACAACTTCTGCCGGCCCGGGAATCAAACCGTGACATCTTCCTTGCGAGGCAAGAACGGTACCACACTACCACCAGCGCCCCTTATTAGACAAATTTTACAATTAATGACGGGACGTACTGGTACTGAACTGCCTACTCAACGCTGCAGACTGAGAAAATGTAATAAACTCTTGCAGTGTTTTTGAGTTTCTGTAGACTGGTGAAGATCTCCTCTTATAGATGATAAAACTTTCGTCAATGTTTCTCTACTGCGTGTTTTTTTTTCGTTTATATAATTTTAAAGTTTTTCAATTGAAGTGATTGATGAGATGAATTGAAAACCCATTTGCAAGTACTTGATGGAAACTCCTGAAATTCCAACACAGAAATACTGATATTTCCATAAATTACGGTACTGTGACATATACAGCAAGTGATAAGTGAACTAAAAATGGCTTCAGTAGACCTAACGCCCTCATTGGGTCATTACGAACACGGGACATTGAAGCCAAAGCCATTTTTCAGTAAAAAAAAAGGAGCAGTGTTGTCAACAGTCCCGTCGACCATCGTCACTTCCCCGACTATACAGTTACGTACCCATTCACAGCTGGGTGTACTGGTGGTGCACAGATGCGAAGTATTTACGCTTAAGTAAACAACAGTTTTGTATCTACTTGGCCGCCGCACCTTAAAACGCCAAGAGTTACTTATTAATAAATTTAATCTTCGGACACGAAAATCAGATGGTTATGGGGTGAGGATGTGAGTCTAGTATGTACTAGGCATTTTCTGTCTCTTTATATAAATTTAAGTATTTTGACGGAAAGCAGGAAAATTACAATAATAATTATCTCCGTTAGGACTATTTCTGGTCATGAATCTACATGACACCTTTATACAGTACAGTCATAAGTTAGGCAGCCTGACCCCTCTTTTCCCAAGTCTCTATTTTCGGGTATATTTAATTTCAAGAACTACATCATAAATGTTAGAAATACTTCATATTTTTATGTTCATGTTTATTTACATAGCAATATATGGCATTTTCTGTTATTCTCAATAAATATCATCAGAGTCGAGTTTATTTAGCTCTTTCTCATTTAGGCGTAGGGAGCTGGGGTGTAGGAGGGCCGGGGTGTTTGGTACTGGGCCTCACCCTCGTAGGTCACCTCGGCCACGTACCCGGAGTCGCCGTTGACAGTGTAAGCGACCCTCTGCAGGCGACCGTCGGGAAGCAGCACGTAGTAGGAGCCCTGGGTGTTCTCACCGTCACGGGACTCCTGGTGGCCGAAGTCATTGCCTGAGAGGTCGTCCTGCACGGCCCAGTTGAAGTCGTACTGGGCAGGAGCCTGAAACAATGTTGTTTTTTTGTTAGGTCACTTAAGCGGCCACAACCATATTGATCAATTACACATACATGTTAATTTTGTAACGTCAACTACTTGGTGTTTTCATGGTGAAACACGGACAGGTGAGCAGTACTCACCACAGGAGAGGGGGCGCCATAGCCGGCTGTGGGAGCATTGTAGGTAGGGGGAGAGTCAGGGCGGGCCAAAGTGGCTACCACAACAGCTACCAAAACCAAAGCCTGTAAGAGTTTTTCAGTGTGGATGATTTATAACTCATGTAGAAGTATATCCTTTATATAAGTTACACGTGATAAAATATGAAACCTTAATATTTGACTATGTGAAGAGCCAGTATTCCTTAAACTGCAGAAGACAATACCTTGAAATACATGTTTGTTGTTGAAGAGGAGTCGAAGTGATGTTCACGAAGGGATGCGTCGAGTTTATATACTCCAGGCTCCACCCTTTGTGCCGTGACGTCATAACCTTGAGACGGAAAGGGGATGATCCACACTCACGACCAGCGGGGAAATATTTTACTACATTCATTACTTATATTATTAGTATTACTTCCACCAGTGCTGCTTCTATTATTACAACAACAACTACTACTGCTACTACTTTTTTTTTTTTTTTTAAATGGCTTCCAGTCTCCCCCAATAGCCACACCTTCGCCACCATTTAATTACCTTAATATTAAATATCCTAATACATAAGTAGCTATCTTATCTGCGTTAAATTAGTTGAGCCGCAGATCTATGCGGCATTCAGTGACAGTAGCCTCATAGTCAATATCTGCAGCAGTTGTCGGAGTTGGGGCAGAAGCTCTCGTTCCCCTGAGGCAGAGCAAAGCCGACCGAAGGAGAGAGAAAGACAGTCGACATCTCATCCAGGCTGTAACATAACTTCTGGGCTGCTGCTTCTGTTTGGAGATCACCTCCGCGAGTCTGGCGTAGAAACATCTTCCACTTGGTCCCATCCCACCAGAGGTTGTGAACACTAGAGGAGTGAAGCTGCCGTGATCAACGTTTTGAATTCTCTCCCTATATGCCCTTCTCTTGTCGTTCTCGTTCCTCCTGTGTGCAGCACCGAGAGCTAGGTTACGGTGATATGCGGCCATAGGATCAAAAATCCTGATGTCGAAGAAAGCTCGCTGTCCCCGCGTCCAGAATCCTCGAGCACTGACATCCACACAGGCTTCGTTAGATGTGTTTGAAGTCCTGTGTTGGAAGATCTCACCATCCAATGGAAGGAGGGTCGGTTCTACCATGACATCCCGGCAGATTTCCTTCGACATATTTGCTGTGAGGTCCCTTTCCTCGTCATACCTCATGCATATGAAGCCCCCCTTTCTTGCACACCATGGCGTGATTGCCATCATAGGAATAGCCACACACGCATTGGGAGGGCAAACCTTCTACTGGCCGACCGTACCTTAGAGCAATGGCATCTGTAAATTCTTGTTTATTAAGACTGAAACCATTTGCCCTTATCGGTAACGTAGTTAACCAGTTCGAGGCGCCCACCTCCTGCGCTATAGCTACTTTTTTTCAAATTTTCTGGTACCTGTAGCAACAGTTGCTGCAACTTATCATTTTGGCAGTGCTGTCGATCTGTCGTAATGGACCTACGAATCTTATTTACCTCACTGGTATCCACTTCCCCTGTTGCATTCTGGGCTATTATGTGGTCCGTGAGGGCTGCCGCGAGCTTAAGTGAATTTTGATGTTCAGTGGCAGCAATCTCCTCTGGATTTGTTAGTCCCATCCCTCCCAGTCTTGATGGAAGTGCAAGAAGTGCTCTTTCTGCTGGGGTTAAGTCAGGGTGTTTCACTAATTTAGGAATGAAATTGAAAGTGATAACTTCTTCCAGAGGGTGAAAGAGGGGTCCGATATCAGGGATAGTACGCCTCAGGTAGTTCCAACGATGCTTGACTCCATGAGTGAATGCAGCAAAGGCCGCATGTGGCTCTGTGTTAGCAATCTGAGACAGAGCTTGGATTTCACTAACCCACTCATTTTATGGCCTCCAGCCTCCCCCAATAGCCACACCTTCGCCGCCATTTTATTGCCTTACGACTACTACTACTACTAATAATAATAATAATAATACTTTTTTTTAAATGGCCTCCAGCCTCCCCCAATAGCCACACCTTCGCCACCATTTTATTACCTTAATATTAAATATCCTAATACATAAGTAGCTATCCTAGCTGTGTTGAATTAGTTGAGCCGCAGGTCTATGCGGCATTCAGTGAGTGTAGCCTCATAGTCAATATCTGCAGCTGTTGTCGGCTTTGGGGCAAAAGCTCTCGTTCCCCTGAGGCAGAGCAAAGCCGACCGAAGGAGAGAGAAAGACAGTCGACATCTCATCCAGGCTGTAACATAACTTATAGGCTGCTGGTTCTGTTCGGAGATCACCTCCGCGAGTCTGGCATAGAAACATCTTGCACTTGGTCCCATCCCCCCATAGGTTGTGAACACTAGAGGAGTGAAGTTGCCTTGATCAACGTCCTGAATTCTTTCCCCATATGCCCTTATCTTGTCGTTCTCGTTCCTCCTGTGTGCAGCACCGAGAGCTAAGTTACGGTGATATGCGGCCATAGGATCAAAAATCCTGATGTCGAAGGAAGCTCGCTGTCGCCACGCCCAGAATCCCTGCGCACTGACGTCAACACGGGCTTCGTTGGATGTGTTTGAAGTCCTATGTTGGAAGATCTCACCGTCCAATGGAAGAAGGGTCGGTTCTACCATGACATCACGGCAGACTTCCTTCAACCTATTTGTTGTGAAATCTCTTACTTCGTCATGCCTTATGCAAATGAAGCCCCCCTTTCTTGCACACCATGGCGTGATCGTCGTCATAGGAAGAGCCACACACGCATTGGGAGGGCAAACCTTCTACTGGCCGACCGTACCTTAGAGCAATGGCATCTGTAAATTCTTGTTTATTAAGACTGACACCATTTGCCCTTATCGGTAACGTAGTTAACCAGCTCGAGGCGCCCACCTCTTGCGCTGTAGCTACTTTATTTTTTTTCAAATTCTCTTGGTACCTGCAGCAACAGTTGCTGCAGCTTATCAGTTTGGCCGTGCTGTCGTTCTGTCGTAATGGATTCTAATAAATGAATTTCCAATAAGTATTTTTGAATCATTGTAACTTTAAAATTACTAGACGTTTTTATGCCCCGCATTCAATATGTTGGGATTATAATTATACGTTCAGTGTTTTCCATCCGTCAGTGTTCGTCTGTCCGCTCGCTCGTTAGTTCTTTCCACCCTAATTCGTTATGGGGATTAAAAAATAAATCCCAAGTAGATTAAATAATAAATAAACTGTCATCTAATTGTATGAATCATTTGAATGACTGATTAACTTTTTTTTCAGTTATTTTCTTGAATTTTACGCGAGTGAGAGCTGAGTTACTTCACATATTCATCCTTATTCATGTCTAAATTTTAGACATTCGACTAACAACACCCAGATTCTCCACAATTCTAATATGATAAATCAGATTAACTTCAACTTTCCGACCTGGTTTGAGAAGATAAATATCTTCTTGTTGCTCTGAAGGAGAGGAAATAATTTTTTTTTATGACTTATTCTATAATTGAGCAAAAATTCTTAACAGATAATCTTCCCTATCCCTTTCACTATGGGGATGCTCACTTTCACATTATATTTAATAACGACAGGCAATTTAATTTAGCACAGAAAGGATCGCTAAGCTAGACCAAATTTCCTCTTTGCAATAAATAACGGGACTCTTGCAATGTTTTTGAGTTTCTGTAGACTGGTGAAGATATCTTCTGGTAGACGATAAGACTTTCGTCAATGTTTCTCTACTGCGTGTTTTTTTCGCTTGTATAATTTTAAAGTTTTTCAATTAAAGTGATTGATGAGATGAATTAAAAAGCCATTTGCTATTACTTGGAGATTCCTGAAATTCCTACACAGAAATACTGATATATCCACAAATTACATAATACGGTACTGTGACATATACAGCAAGTGATAAGTGAACTAAAAATGGCTTCCATAGACCTAACTCCCTCATTGGGTCATTACGAATAGAGGACAATGAAGCCAAAGCCATTTTTCAGTAAAAAAAAAAAGGAGCAGTGTTGTCGGCAGTCCCGTCGACCATTGTCACTTCTCCGACTATACAGTTACGTACCCATTCACAGCTGGGTGTACTGGTGGTGCACAGATGCGAAGTATTTACGCTTAAGTAAACAACAGTTTTGTATCTACTTGGCCGCCGCACCTTAAAATGCCAAGAGTTATTTATTAATAAATTTATTCTTCGGACACGAAAATCAGATGGTTATGGGGTGAGGATGTGAGTCTAGTATGTACTAGGCATTTTCTGTCTCTTTATATAAATTTAAGTATTTTGGCGGAAAGCTGGAAAATTACAATAATAATTATCTCCGTTAGGACTATTTCTGGTCATGAATCTACATGACACCTTTATACACTACAGTCATGAGTTATGCAGCCTGACCCCTCTCTTCCCAAGTCTCTATTTTCGGGTAAATTTAATTTCAAGAACTACATCATAAATGTTAGAAATACTTCATATTTTTCTGTTCATGTTTATTTACTTAGCAATATATGGCATTTTCTGTTATTCTCAATAAATATCATCAGAGTCGAGTTTATTTAGCTCTTTCTCATTTAGGCGTAGGGAGCTGGGGTGTAGGAGGGCCGGGGTGTTTGGTACTGGGCCTCACCCTCGTAGGTCACCTCGGCCACGTACCCGGAGTCGCCGTTGACAGTGTAAGCGACCCTCTGCAGGCGACCGTCGGGAAGCAGCACATAGTAGGAGCCCTGTGTGTTCTCACCGTCACGGGACTCCTGGTGGCCGAAGTCATTGCCTGAGAGGTCGTCCTGCACGGCCCAGTTGAAGTCGTACTGGGCAGGAGCCTGAAACAATGTTGTTTTTTTGTAAGGTCACTTAAGCGGCTACAACCATATTGATCAATTACACATACATGTTAATATTGTAACGTCAACTACTTGGTGTTTTCATGGTGAAACACGGACAGGTGGGCAGTACTCACCACAGGAGAGGGGGCGCCATAGCCGGCTCTTGGAGCGTTGTAGGTAGGGGGAGAGTCAGGGCGGGCCAAAGTGGCTACGACAACAGCTACCAAAACCAAAGCCTGTAAAAGTTTTTCAGTGTGGATGATTTATAACTCATGTAGAAGTAAGAAGTATATCCGTTATATAAGTTACACATGATAAAATATAAAACCTTAATATATTCCTTAAACTGCAAAAGACAATACCTTGAAATACATGTTTGTTATTGAAGAGGAGTCGAACTGATGTTCACGAAGGGATGCGTCGAGTTTATATACTCCAGGCTCCACCCTTTGTGCCGTGACGTCATAACCTTGAGAGGGAAAAGGGGATGATGATCCACACTCACGACCAGCGGGGAAATATTTTACTACATTCATTACTTATATTATTAGTATTACTTCCACCGGTGCTGCTTCTATTATTACAAGAACAACAACAACAACAACTACTACTACTACTACTACTACTACTACTACTACTACTACTACTTTTTTATGGCCTCCAGGCTCCCCCAATAGCCACACCATCGCCGCCATTTTATTACCTTAATATTAAATATCCTAATATATAAGTAGCTATCCTAGCTGTGTTGAGTTAGTTGAGCCGCAGGTCTATGCGGCATTCAGGTACTGTTGCCTCATAGTCAATATCTGCAACCGTTGTCGGCTTTGGGGCAGATGTTCTCGTTCCCCTGAGGCAGAGCAAAGACTACTTCTATTACTTCTACTACTACTATTACTACTGCTACTAATACTACTACTATTACTACTACTATTACTACTACTACTACTACTACATTCACCATAATTATGTGTAGTTGGCAAGCAGTAACTTTTCTCAAGATGATAAAAAATTCCTTTATTCTTCAAATAGAATTTTCGTCCTATCGTTGCTGTTTTCGTTATGAAAAGGAATTATGGAAATAACTTTATTTTTTCTAAAGATAAATTGCAAAGAAGAAATGAAAAAATAATGTCGAAAGATACGGTAAAAATGTCGCCACCTGTAAACAGCTGCTATTATTTTCTGAAGTGAGCTCCACCACCATGGACTAAACACATGTCAGGAGGTGCCAACTTTACCAGAAACCTCTTATTGAGTTTAATTTTTTTCGTGTATTGTTTCATTAATGTTGACACGCTCATAGTTTGTTCGTCACTGGACCTCGTCATATACACAGTGAAATGGGATCAGTTTCCTTCATAACCAAATCGACGACAAAATATATACATGGAAAGATTCACATCGTTGTTGTTTCAAACAAAAGGTTGAAAAGCACTTTGAAGTAAAATTTCTCCATATTAAAGGATTCTAATTAATGAATTTCCAATAAGTATTTTTGAATCGTTGTAACTTTAAAATTACTAGACGTTTTTATGCCCCGCATTCAATATGTTGGGATTATAATTATACGTTTGGTGTTTTCCATCCGTCAGTGATGGTCTGTCCGCTCGCTCGTTGGTTCATTCCACCCAAATTCGTTATGAGGATTAAAAAAATGGTTACAAAGTAGATATAAAAATAAGCAAACTATCATCCAGTTGTATAAATCATTTGGATGGCTGATTAACTTTTTTTTCAGTTATTTTCTTGAACTTTACGCGAGTGGGAGCTGAGTTACTTCAGATGTCCTTCCTTATTCATGTCTAAATTTTAGGTATTCGACAACAACACCCAGATTCTCCACAATTCTAATATGATAAATCAGAGTAACTTAAACTTTCCGATCTGGTCTAATAACATAAAGATCTCCGTGTTGCTCTGAAGATTGAATTTATATGAAAGGTTATAAGATATAATGTCTTGTTATGACTGTGCTGTACGCAATGAGAGGAAATACACTCGGGATGCTGATTTTCATATTATATTTGGCTAACGATACAATTTAATTGAGCAGAGAAGGGATCGCTAAGCTTGATCAAATTTTCCTCTTTTACAATAAATGACGGGACTTACTGGTAGTGAACTGCCCACTCAACGCTGCTGACGGAAAAAATATTCATAAACTCTTGCAATGTTTTTGAATTTCTGTAGACCAGTGAAGATCTCTTGTAGATGATAAAACTCTCGTCAATGTGCCTCCACTGGGTGTTTTACTCTTTTATTATTTTTAAGCCCTTCAATTAAAGTGATTGATGAGATGAATTAAAAAGCCATTTGTTAGTACTTGTTGGATCTCCTGAAATGCCTACAGAGAAATACTGATATATCCATAAATTACATAATACAGTACTGTGATATATATAGCAAGTGACAAGTGAACTAAACATGGCTTCAGTAGACCAAACGCCCTCATAGGGCCATTACGATTATAGGTCATTGAAGCCAAAGCCATTTTTCAGTAAAAAAAGGAAGCCGCGTTGTCAACAGTCCCGTCGACCACCGTCACTTCCCCGATTGTGCAGTTACGTACCCATTCACAGCTGGGTGTACTGGTGGTGCACAGATGCGAAATATCTACACTTAAGTAAACAATTTTGCATCTACTTGGCCGCCGCACCGCAAAATGTCAAGGGTTACTTATTAATGAATTTAATCTTCAAATACGAAAATCAGATGTTTATGGATAAGGATGTGAGTCTAGTATGTAGGAGGCATTTTCTGTCTTTATATAAATTTTAGTATTTTGGCAGAAGGTGGGAAAGTTTTAATAGTAATTATCTCCGTTAGGACTATTTCGGGTCATGAGTCTACATGACACCTTTATACAGTACAGTTATAAGTTAGGCAGCCTGATCCCTCTTTTCCCAAGTCTCTACTTTCGGGTAAATTTAATTTCAAGAACTACATCATAAATGTTAGAAATACTTCATATTTTTCTGTTCATGTTTATTTACATAGCAATATATGGCATTTTCTGTTATTCTCAATAAATATCATCAGAGTCGAGTTTATTTAGCTCTTTCTCATCTAGGCGTAGGGAGCTGGGGTGTAGGAGGGCCGGGGTGTTTGGTACTGGGCCTCACCCTCGTAGGTCACCTCGGCCACGTACCCGGAGTCGCCGTTGACATTGTAAGCGACCCTCTGCAGGCGACCGTCGGGAAGTAGCACGTAGTAGGAGCCCTGGGTGTTCTCACCGTCACGGGACTCCTGGTGGCCGAAGTCGTTGCCTGAGAGGTCGTCCTTCACTGCCCAGTTGAAGTCGTACTGGGCAGGAGCCTGAAACAATGTTTTTTTTTTGTTATGCCACTTAAGCGGCCACAACCATATTGATCAATTACACATACATGTTAATATTGTAACGTCAACTACTTGGTGTTTTCATGGTGAAACACGGACAGGTGGGCAGTACTCACCACAGGAGAGGGGGCGCCATAGCCGGCTGTGGGAACGTTGTAGGTAGGGGGAGAGTCAGGGCGGGCCAAAGTGGCTACGACAACAGCTACCAAAACCAAAGCCTGTAAGAGTTTTTCAGTGTGGATGATTTATAACTCATGTAGAAGTAAGAAGTATATGTGTTATATAAGTTACACATGATAAAATATAAACCTTAATATTTGACTATGTGAAGAGCCAATATTCCTTAAACTGCAGAAGACAATACCTTGAAATACATGTTTGTTATTGAAGAGGAGTCGAACTGATGTTCACGAAGGGATGCGTCGAGTTTATATACTCCAGGCTCCACCCTTTGTGCCGTGACGTCATAACCTTGAGAGGGAAAAGGGGATGATGATCCACACTCACGACCAGCGGGGAAATATTTTACTACATTCATTACTTATATTATTAGTATTACTTCCACCAGTGCTGCTTCTATTATTACAACAACAACAACTACTACTACTACTACTACTACTACTACTACTACTACTTTTTTTATGGCCTCCAGCCTCCCCCAATAGCCACACCTTCGCCGCCATTTTATTACCTTAATATTAAATATCCTAATATATAAGTAGCTATCCTAGCTGTGTTGAGTTAGTTGAGCCGCAGGTCTATGCGGCATTCAGGTACTGTTGCCTCATAGTCAATATCTGCAACCGTTGTCGGCTTTGGGACAGATGTTCTCGTTCCCCTGAGGCAGAGCAAAGACTACTTCTATTACTTCTACTACTACTATTACTACTGCTACTAATACTACTACTATTACTACTACTACTACTACTACTACTACTACATTCACCATAATTATGTGTAGTTGGCAAGCAGTAACTTTTCTCAAGATGATAAAAAATTCCTTTATTCTTCAAATAGAATTTTCGTCCTATCGTTGCTGTTTTCGTTATGAAAAGGAATTATGGAAATAACTTTATTTTTTCTAAAGATAAATTGCAAAGAAGAAATGAAAAAATAATGTCGAAAGATACGGTAAAAATGTCGCCACCTGTAAACAGCTGCTATTATTTTCTGAAGTGAGCTCCACCACCATGGACTAAACACATGTCAGGAGGTGCCAACTTTACCAGAAACCTCTTATTGAGTTTAATTTTTTTCGTGTATTGTTTCATTAATGTTGACACGCTCATAGTTTGTTCGTCACTGGACCTCGTCATATACACAGTGAAATGGGATCAGTTTCCTTCATAACCAAATCGACGACAAAATATATACATGGAAAGATTCACATCGTTGTTGTTTCAAACAAAAGGTTGAAAAGCACTTTGAAGTAAAATTTCTCCATATTAAAGGATTCTAATTAATGAATTTCCAATAAGTATTTTTGAATCGTTGTAACTTTAAAATTACTAGACGTTTTTATGCCCCGCATTCAATATGTTGGGATTATAATTATACGTTTGGTGTTTTCCATCCGTCAGTGATGGTCTGTCCGCTCGCTCGTTGGTTCATTCCACCCAAATTCGTTATGAGGATTAAAAAAATGGTTACATAGTAGATATAAAAATAAGCAAACTATCATCCAGTTGTATAAATCATTTGGATGGCTGATTAACTTTTTTCAGTTATTTTCTTGAACTTTACGCGAGTGGGAGCTGAGTTACTTCAGATGTCCTTCCTTATTCATGTCTAAATTTTAGGTATTCGACAACAACACCCAGATTCTCCACAATTCTAATATGATAAATCAGAGTAACTTAAACTTTCCGATCTGGTCTAATAACATAAAGATCTCCGTGTTGCTCTGAAGATTGAATTTATATGAAAGGTTATAAGATATAATGTCTTGTTATGACTGTGCTGTACGCAATGAGAGGAAATACACTCGGGATGCTGATTTTCATATTATATTTGGCTAACGATACAATTTAATTCAGCACAGAAGGGATCGCTAAGCTTGATCAAATTTTCCTCTTTTACAATAAATGACGGGACTTACTGGTAGTGAACTGCCCACTCAACGCTGCTGACGGAAAAAATATTCATAAACTCTTGCAATGTTTTTGAATTTCTGTAGACCAGTGAAGATCTCTTGTAGATGATAAAACTCTCGTCAATGTGCCTCCACTGGGTGTTTTGCTCTTTTATTATCTTTAAGCTCTTCAATTAAAGTGATTGATGAGATGAATTGAAAAGCCATTTGTTAGTACTTGTTGGATCTCCTGAAATGCCTACAGAGAAATACTGATATATCCATAAATTACATAATACAGTACTGTGATATATATAGCAAGTGACAAGTGAACTAAACATGGCTTCAGTAGACCAAACACCCTCATAGGGCCATTACGATTATAGGTCATTGAAGCCAAAGCCATTTTTCAGTAAAAAAAGGAAACCGCGTTGTCAACAGTCCCGTCGACCATCGTCACTTCCCCGATTGTGCAGTTACGTACCCATTCACAGCTGGGTGTACTGGTGGTGCACAGATGCGAAATATCTACACTTAAGTAAACAATTTTGCATCTACTTGGCCGCCGCACCGCAAAATGTCAAGGGTTACTTATTAATGAATTTAATCTTCAAATACGAAAATCAGATGTTTATGGATAAGGATGTGAGTCTAGTATGTAGGAGGCATTTTCTGTCTTTATATAAATTTTAGTATTTTGGCAGAAGGTGGGAAAGTTTCAATAGTAATTATCTCCGTTAGGACTATTTCGGGTCATGAGTCTACATGACACCTTTATACAGTACAGTCATAAGTTAGGCAGCCTGACCCCTCTTTTCCCAAGTCTCTACTTTCGGGTAAATTTAATTTCAAGAACTACATCATAAATGTTAGAAATACTTCATATTTTTCTGTTCATGTTTATTTACATAGCAATATATGGCATTTTCTGTTATTCTCAATAAATATCATCAGAGTCGAGTTTATTTAGCTCTTTCTCATCTAGGCGTAGGGAGCTGGGGTGTAGGAGGGCCGGGGTGTTTGGTACTGGGCCTCACCCTCGTAGGTCACCTCGGCCACGTACCCGGAGTCGCCGTTGACATTGTAAGCGACCCTCTGCAGGCGACCGTCGGGAAGTAGCACGTAGTAGGAGCCCTGGGTGTTCTCACCGTCACGGGACTCCTGGTGGCCGAAGTCGTTGCCTGAAAGGTCGTCCTTCACTGCCCAGTTGAAGTCGTACTGGGCAGGAGCCTGAAACAATGTTTTTTTTTGTTATGCCACTTAAGCGGCCACAACCATATTGATCAATTACACATACATGTTAATATTGTAACGTCAACTACTTGGTGTTTTCATGGTGAAACACGGACAGGTGGGCAGTACTCACCACAGGAGAGGGGGCGCCATAGCCGGCTGTGGGAGCGTTGTAGGTAGGGGGAGAGTCAGGGCGGGCCAAAGTGGCTACGACAACAGCTACCAAAACCAAAGCCTGTAAGAGTTTTTCAGTGTGGATGATTTATAACTCATGTAGAAGTAAGAAGTATATGCGTTATATAAGTTACACATGATAAAATATAAAGCCTTAATATTTGACTATGTGAAGAGCCAATATTCCTTAAACTGCTGAAGACAATACCTTGAAATACATGTTTGTTATTGAAGAGGAGTCGAACTGATGTTCACGAAGGGATGCGTCGAGTTTATATACTCCAGGCTCCACCTTTTGTGCCGTGACGTCATAACCTTGAGAGGGAAAAGGGGATGATGATCCACACTCACGACCAGCGGGGAAATATTTTACTACATTCATTACTTATATTATTAGTATTACTTCCACCGGTGCTGCTTCTATTATTACAACAACAACAACAACTACTACTACTACTACTACTACTACTACTTTTTTATGGCCTCCAGCCTCCCCCAATAGCCACACCTTCGCCGCCATTTTGTTACCTTAATATTAAATATCCTAATATATAAGTAGCTATCCTAGCTGTGTTGAGTTAGTTGAACCGCAGATCTATGCGGCATTCAGTTACTGTTGCCTCATAGTCAATATCTGCAACTGTTGTCTGCTTTGGGGGCGATGTTCTCGTTCCCCTGAGGCAGAGCAAAGGCTACTTCTATTACTTCTACTACTACTATTACTACTACTACTACTACTACTACTACTACTACTACTACTACTACTACTACTACTACTACTACTGCCTTCACCATAATTATGTGTAGTTGGCAGTCAGTAACTTTTCTCAAGATGATAAAAAATTCCTTTATTCTTCAAATAGAATTTTCGTCCTATCGTTGCTGTTTTCGTTATGAAAAGGAATTATGGAAATAACTTTATTTTTTCTAAAGATAAATTGCAAAGAATAAATGAAAAAATAATGTCGAAAGATACGGTAAAAATGTCGCCACCTGTAAACAACTGCTATTATTTTCTGAAGTGAGCTCCACCACCATGGACTAAACACATGTCAGGAGGTGCCAACTTTACCAGAAACCTCATATTGAGTTTAATTTTTTTCGTGTATTGTTTCATTAATGTTGACACGCTCATAGTTTGTTCGTCACTGGACCTCGTCATATACGCAGTGAAATGGGATCAGTTTCCTTCATAACCAAATTGACGACAAAATATATACATGGAAAGGTTCACATCGTTGTTGTTTCAAACAAAAGGTTGAAAAGCACTTTGAAGTAAAATTTCTCCATATTTAAGGATTCTAATAAATGAATTTCCAATAAGTATTTTTGAATCATTGTAACTTTAAAATTACTAGACGTTTTTATGCCCCGCATTCAATATATTGGGATTATAATTATACGTTTGGTGTTTTCCATCCGTCAGTGATGGTCTGTCCGCTCGCTCGTTGGTTCATTCCCCCCAAATTCGTTATGAGGATTAAAAAAATGGTTACATAGTAGATATAAAAATAAGCAAACTATCATCCAGTTGTATAAATCATTTGGATGGCTGATTAACTTTTTTCAGTTATTTTCTTGAACTTTACGCGAGTGGGAGCTGAGTTACTTCAGATGTCCTTCCTTATTCATGTCTAAATTTTAGGTATTCGACAACAACACCCAGATTCTCCACAATTCTAATATGATAAATCAGAGTAACTTAAACTTTCCGATCTGGTCTAATAACATAAAGATCTCCGTGTTGCTCTGAAGATTGAATTTATATGAAAGGTTATAAGATATAATGTCTTGTTATGATTGTGCTGTACGCAATGAGAGGAAATACACAATTCTCACTACTTATTGTACTGTATAATTGACAAAAAGTCTTAACAGATTAACTTCCCTTTCACTACGGGGATGTTGATTTTCATATTATATTTGGCTAACGTCAGACAATATAATTCAGCACAGAAGGGATCGCTGAGCTAAACCAAATTTTCCTCATTTGCAATAAATGACGGGACGTACTGCCAATGAACTGCCCACTTAACACTGCAGACTGAGCAAATATATAAGCTCTTGCAATGTTTTTTAGTTTCTGTGGATTGGTGAAGATCTCTTGTAGATGATAAAATTCTCGCCAATGTTTCCTCTACTGCGTGTTTTGCTCACTTATATCATTTTAACGTTTTTCAATTGAAGTGATTGATGAGATGAATTGAAAACCCATTTGCTAGTACTTGAAGGAAACTCTTGAAATTCCAACACATTAATTCTGATGTATCCATAAATTACATAATACGGTACTGTGACATATACAGCAAGTGACAAGTGAACTAAAAATGGCTTCCATAGACCTAACTCCCTGGTAGGGCCATTACGAACACGGGACATTGAGGCCAAATCCATTTTTCAGTAAAAAGGAAGTAGTGTTGTTGGCAGTCAGGTCGACCATCGTCACTTCTCCGACTGCACGATTGCATACCCATTCACAGCTGGGTATACTTGTGGTGCACATATGCGAAATATCTACACTTAAGTGAACAGCAATTCTGTATTTACTGGGCTGCCGCACCTTAAAATGCCATGAGTTACTTATTAATGAATTATCTGACACGAAAATCATATGGTTATGGGACGAGGAATGTGAGTCTAGTATGTAGTAGGCATTTTATGTCTCTTTATATAAATTTAAGTATTTTGACGGAAAGTAGGAACATTACAATAATAATTATCTCCCTTAGGACTATTTCTGGTCATGAATCTACAGTACATGACACCTTTATACAGTATAGTCATGATTTAGGCAGCCTGACCCTCTTTTCCCCGGTGTCCTTTTTTGGTAATTTTCATTGCAAGAACTACATAAAAATGTTAGAAATACTTCATATTTTTCTGTTCATGTTTATTTACAAGGCAATATATGGCATATTCTGTTATTCTCAATAAATATTATCAGTATCGAGTTTATTTAGATTTTTCTCATTTAGGCGTAGGGAGCTGGGGTGTAGGAGGGCCGGGGTGTTTGGTACTGGGCCTCACCCTCGTAGGTCACCTCGGCCACGTACCCGGAGTCGCCGTTGACAGTGTAAGCGACCCTCTGCAGGCGACCGTCGGGAAGCAGCACGTAGTAGGAGCCCTGGGTGTTCTCACCGTCACGGGACTCCTGGTGGCCAAAATCGTTGCCTGAGAGGTCGTCCTTCACGGCCCAGTTGAAGTCGTACTTGGCAGGACCCTGAAATAATTTTGTGCTTATTTGTTATGTCACTTAAGCTGCCACAGCCTTATTCATCTGTTACATATGCATGATAATAATGTCAGCCACCTGGTGTGTTGATGGTATGAACACAGACAAGTGGGCAGTACTCACCACAGGAGCGGGGGCGCCGTAGCCGGTTGTGGGAGCGTTGTAGGTAGGGGGAGAGTCAGGGTGGGCCAAAGTGGCTACCACAACAGCAGCCAAAACCAAAGCCTGTAAGAGTTTTTCAGTGTGGATGATTTATAACTCATGTAGAAGTAAGAAGTATATCCTTTATATAAGTTACACATGAAAAAATATATAACCTTAATATTTGACTATGTGAAGAGCCAATATTCCTTAAACTGCAGCAGGCAATACCTTGAAAGACATGTTTGTTGTTGAAGAGGAGTCGAAGTGATGCTCACGAAGGGATGCGTCGAGTTTATATACTCCAGGCTCCACCCTTTGTGCTGTGACGTCATAACCTTGAGAGGGAAAAGGGGATGATCCACACTCATGACCAGCGGGGAAGTCATCTCCTCCACGTACGTGACTTATAGTAAGATTTAAACAAAATGAAGAACACAAATTACATTAAAATGCATTTTATACACCAGCACAACTACTACTACTACTACTACTACTACTACTACTACTACTACTACTTTTTTATGGCCTCCAGCCTCCCCCAATAGCCACACCTTCGCCGCCATTTTATTACCTTAATATTAAATATCCTAATATATAAGTAGCTATCCTAGCTGTGTTGAGTTAGTTGAGCCGCAGGTCTATGAGGCATTCAGGTACTGTTGCCTCATAGTCAATATCTGCACACACACACACACTACACACATATATATACTATATATATACTATATATATATATATATATATATATATATATATATATATATATATATATATATATATAATATATATATACTGCATAATACCCAAAACAAATGTATGTCAGGCTGGAGAGTGTATTTCATTCAGCTGGACTCAACTGCCCAGAGGTCTAGAGGATTTTGCTTTCACTCTCCTTTGTCTCATGTAAAGTTCTTGTTGTGTTCTTATTATCTCTTTGGAGAGTTACTCATAAACCTGAACGGTGTTTCTCTAAGCACTTGTCTCTTTTCACATGTTTTATTAATAAGTTTGTGAATGTAATATTCATTCAATGTTTGTCTACCTGCAAAAGTATCTATAGATCATATACTTTTTGAAGCTCCAGCTGGGTGTAACTTACAAACTTTATTGTTTTACCTTGAATTAAATGTGATGAGATAATTATACCATTTGTTGTACTTGGTGTTCATCTAAATGCCTAAAGAGAAATTTGTTCCATTTACTAGACTACTACTTGTTCCAATCACCACAGTACTAGTGACTGATGACTGGAATTTTTTGTTCCAGTAACCTCAATACTATTAACTGGTAGCTGTTGTTCCAGGTACGACAATACTAACTCCTTTTAATTCTTGTACCAATCACCAAAATACGTGTGTGTGTGTGTGTGTGTGTGTGTGTGTGTGTGTGTGTGTGTGTGTGTGTGTGTGTGTGTGTGTGTGTGTGTGTGTGTGTGTGTGTGTGTGTGTGTGTGTGTGTGTGTGTGTGTGTGTGTGTGTGTGTGTGTGTGTGTGTGTGTGTGTGTGTGTGTGTGTGTGTTGTGGCGAAAGTGTGTATGAACATGTTATTCCAGTCACTTCAGATACTTGTGGTTCTTGTTCCAGTCACCACATCCGAAATGAATGACGACTCGGGGTATTATTTTCGGTCTGTGGTGCGGGTCCTCGGTGTAGTTCACCTTCACCACCAGACATGATCCTTATGGCTTAAATAGCAAGTGAGAGGCCGTGAGAATAACTAGGTGCGAATTGGTGACAGAGTGTGTGTGTTGTGATGGAGAGTGTGTTGTGATGGAGAGTGTGTTGTGATGTAGAGTGTGTTGTGATGGAGAGTGTGTTGTGATGGAGAGTGTGTTGTGACGGAGTGTGTGTTGTAATGTAGAGTGTGTTGTGATGGAATTATGTTGTGATAGAGAATCTTGTGATGGAGTGTGTGTGTGTGTGTGTGTGTGTGTGTGTGTGTGATGGACATTCAACACGCAATCATTACACAACAATTAAAAAATAATTCTCTCCTTCATAATATATAATTGTTGATGATTAGTGTGATTAAATAGAGTATACACACTTAACGATCTCAAAAGCTGAAACACAGACGAAACAACCACTAAAGAGATATGTTAATTGTTACCTAACCAAACCTAAACTAGGAGCACTTA
The DNA here is from genome assembly GCF_018991925.1 of Homarus americanus. Lineage (NCBI taxonomy): Eukaryota > Metazoa > Arthropoda > Malacostraca > Decapoda > Nephropidae > Homarus > Homarus americanus. Next base: position 1,588,122 of record NW_024744357.1, on the reverse strand, counting down.
CTAGTTACTCTTTGTTTTTAGTAAGACAATAGTAGTGACCTATCAGTTGCTCTTGTTCCAGAAATTATTTACTTTTGTTTCACCTACAACAACAACAACAACCACAACAATTAACAACACCACAATATTATCCACGAGTAATTTCAGAAGAACAATTTTACTCGTCATGGCTTAGCTCAATACCTGAAGAATCCCGGGCAGTATTAATGCTGACCCACAAATAAGACGAGTCACTGTTGCTCTCTCCGGCTAGGTGACGAGGTAAGGATTTTTCTCGAGGTCACAGCCAAGTTGAATTACGTGAAGATTAAACGCTCACCTTATTTCACCTGATGATTAAATACTCTAAAGCTACTTGGAGAGGTTAGGTTATATTAGGGCAAGTTAGGTTTATGTTAGGTTAGATTACTGGAGGTCAAGTTAGGTTAGGTTGGATTAGGTCAAGTTATGTTTGTTTATGTTAAGATTAGATTAAGTTAGGTTAGCATTAGGGTGGTTAATGTGGTAAAATAATCCCGAGTGCCTAATCTTCACGTGATTCAACACATTCAGATTTTATCCTATGTACTTGTTTGCCCTCACACGTCTTTTCCACAAGTCACGCCTCATGATATCAATAAGCACCTACTAACATTCATTTTAGTTAAGAATCAAGTTAGTTCACCCGGTCAGTACTCTTCACCGCCTCCAGAGCTTATTACTGGTGTGTAGAATCTTTACAATAACCCATGGTAGAATTAGCTTAATCCCTAATTTCCTAGTTATCTCTACATCCTTCTGTTCTTAATCTTTCATCTCTTCCTATCTTTCTTTCTCCCGTCAGCTTTATCTTGGGTTTGTTCACTCACGATCAGCTCCAGCTTAAGCTTTTAAATTTTTCATTAAATCTTACCTAAACCTGTTACATCTACCCCTCCCTAACTGTGCTAATCCACCACTGAAATTATTATTTTTAGTCACTCAATACACACAGCATAAACTAGTTGACTCACTCTTCTGGCACACTTACACACGAACTCAGGGCAGAAAAACATATTGTTGATGATCTCACGCACTCAGTCGTACAGCCAACTAGAATTCCTGACTGCCTGGTGACTAGGCAAGTATCCGATCTGGTGCTCACGACACATCCAGACACTTATACTTTTAACTGCGTCATCTCCTCCAAGTTCTTCAGATTATTGTCTTGCTTTTGTTTCTTGATCTCTTGCCTATTGCCTCCGGCCTTCCCTCCCCTCTCAGCCCGTTTCTCCATCTCCTTCGAGACCACCCCCCCAGACTTGCACAACCTGACACAGACGGGTTAAAAGATGTTTGCTCTGGCTATAAGCAAACTCACTCACTTTTGACAACAACATTTCGCAAACTATTCAACTGTGTAAATTTTTTTGTTTAACTTTGCGTTTATGAATTAGCCTGGATCTCCGTCATCGCTTAGTCTAAACTAAACATGTACAAGCCTCTACAAGGACTTACAACACAATACATACATTACTGCTCTTAATCATGCCAAAAATACCATTACGATAAGGGAAAAAAAAACTTCTCTACAGGCCAAAGGAACTTACAATGTTATATCTTGTTGGGCATTAACCAAGTCATTGTACAAAGTTCTCTAACCTTGCACCCCACCTCGTTACTCCCTATCTCACAATAGGTAAGGTAATGTCAATATTCCCGGTTCTATGTGTACTGGGAATTAAACCCTCAGTCCTTCCAAGAACGTCTGCCCACCCCCTGCATCATATTCTTCTTATCTTATGTAACCGCCTAATTATCTTCACTATTGTATCTCTCCTCTTAAACTCATATGCACACGAATCTGTTTCTGTCATCTCAAAGTTATTTACCCTTTATTGTCGTTCTCTTATAGTCATTTGGTCTCGGGTATTAACAAATGTCTAACCAAGAGGTGATCCATCTTTCCCTTCCACACAGAGCCTCACAATTCTCACCTCAGTCGTCCCTAGTCATCGATTCTTCCAAAAAACGAACAAATAATAAAACTTTGAATAACATAATTTTTCCCTGATATCTAGTGAGGTATCTGTTCCACGTGTGGGCCTGACACTAAAACTATTTGCCTCATCAGTGGTAAACTCCTTGCTTTCCACTTCCCTTCTCTTCATGGCAGACGATCCATCTCTTCACTCTCTCTTCTGTTGGCATTTTCATGGTCAATGAGTCAAGTAAATCCAACACATTATCTTGTCTCCTTTTACTATTAGTCTTAAAACACACAACTGTTTGTCACACTTCACGTACTTCTTCTATGTTTGATTCTGTCTAATGACCTCATTATATTCTCCTTTTCTTCCTTAATGAATTTTCCCTCTCTTCACACTTCTTCTTCACACACTTCTTAACAGGGACGTGGTAGTTTGATATTCTTCTTCCCTCTTGTTCTTGATATTCTTTCCTCTTCTTGTTTTTTGGTGATAAAGGAATAAGGAGAAATACACTGGACATCAACAATACATAATTTACACGGATCACCAGATGACACCCTTGCTTATTTCGCATGGAGAGTAATCACCCTAATGCTAACCTAACGCAACCAACCTAACCTAACCAAACCTAACCTGGTCTAACCTAACTTAACTTAACCTAACCAAATCTAACCTAGTCTAACCTAATTTAACGTAACCAACCCTAAGATATCCTAATCTATTCAACCAATCAACTCCAACCCCCTAACTAACCTAGTTCAATTCCAATCCTAACTCCACAACCGTAATCTAACCTACTCAATCCTAACCTAACCAACCTAATTTAAATTAATCTAACCCTATCTAACCTAACCTAACCTCCCAGGCAGCTTTCGGTGAATTAACTGGGGTGTCTAAACTTCAGGTGATCCTAATATGCTTATTTTGTAAATGAGAAGCATAATGAGACCCACATGACAATTAGATATTCTATGCTAATTAGGCGTTAGGTTTGGTTGTGTGAGGTTAGGTTACGTTACCATTAGTTTAGTTTAGCTTTGTTTAGGTTAGTGGTAGGTCAGGTTAGTGGTAGGTCAGGTTAGTGGTAGGTCAGGTTAGTGGTAGGTCAGGTTAGTGTTAGATCAGGTTAGTGGTAGATCGGGTTAGTTAACCAGGTTAGGTTGAGTGGTAGGTCAGGTTAGTGGTAGGTCAGGTTAGTGGTAGGTCCCATGGGTTAGTGGTGGTCAGGTTAAGTGGTAGGTCAGGTTGAGTGGTAGGTCCCGAGGTTGGTGGTAGGTCAGGTTAGTGGTAGGTCAGGTTAGGGAATTAGGTCAGGTTAGTGCATTTGAGTCAGGTTGAGTGGTAGGTCAGGTTGGTGGTAGGTCAGGTTAGTGGTAGGTCAGGTTGGTGGTAGGTCCAGGTTGGTGGTAGGTTGGGTTAGTGGTAGGTCAGGTTGGTGGTGGGTCAGGTTGGTGGTAGGTCAGGTTGGTGGTAGGTCAGCAGGTTAGTGTAGTAGGTCAGGTTAGTGGTAGGTCAGGTTAGTGGTAGATTAGGTTATTGGTAGGTCAGGTTAGGGGTAGGTCAGGTTAGTGAGTAGGTCAGGTTAGTGGAAGGTCAGGTTAGTGGTAGGTCAACAAGGTTGGTGGTAGGTCAGGTTAGTGGCAGGTTAGGTTGGTGGTAGGTCATGTTAGGGGTAGGTCAGGTTAGTGGTAGGTCATGTTAGTGGTAGGTCAGGTTAGTGGTAGGTCCAGGTTAGTGGTAGGTCCAGGTTGGTGGTTGGTCCGGGTTAGTGGTAGGTCAGGTTGGTGGTAGGTCAGGTTATTGGTAGGTCAGGTTAGTGGAAGGTCAGGTTAGTGGTAGGTTAGGTTGGTGGTAGGTCAGGTTGGCAGGTGGAAGGTCAGGTTAGTGGTAGGTCAGGTTGGTGGTAGGTCAGATTGGTGGTAAGTCAGGTTGAGTGGTAGGTCAGGTTAGTGGTAGGTCAGGTTAGTGGTAGGTCAGGTTGGTGGTAGGTCAGGTTGAGTGGTAGGTCAGGTTAGTGGTGGTAGGTCAGGTTGGTGGTAGGTCAGGTTGGTGGTAGGTCGGGTTGGTGGTAGGTCAGGTTAGTGGTAGGTCGGGTTAGTGGTAGGTCAGGTTGGTGGTAGGTCAGGTTAGTGGTAGGTCAGGTTGGTGGTAGGTCCAGGTTGGTGGAAGGTCCGGGTGGTGGAAGGAGGTCAGGTTGAGTGGTAGGTGCAGGTTGGTGGTGGGTCAGGTTGAGTGGTAGGTCAGGTTAGTGGTAGGTCAGGTTAGTGGAAGTCAGGTTAGTGGAAGGTCAGGTTAGTGGTAGGTCAGTTTAGTGGTAGGTCAGGTTAGTGGTAGGTCAGGTTAGTAGTAGGTCAGGTTGGTGGTAGGTCAGGTTGGTGGTAGGTCAGGTTGGTGGTAGGTGAGGTTGGTGGTGGGTGAGGTTGGTGGTAGGTGAGGTTGGTGGTAGGTGAGGTTGGTGGTAGGATAAATGGATCAGGTTCTCGATCAAATTAATGAATAAATCAGATTAAGTGATCATCTGGTCAGGTTAGTGGTAGGTCAGGTTAGTGGTAGGTCAGGTTGGTGGAAGGTCAAGTTGAAGTGGTGGAAGTCCAGGTTAGTGGTAGGTCAGGTTAGTATTGAGTCCAGGTTAGTGGTAGGTCGTGACGAGATGAATGGGGATAGTGGTAGGTCATGTTAGTGGTGGAAGTCAGGTTTAGTGGTAGGTCAGGTTAGTGGTAGGTCAGGTTGGTGGTTGGTCAGGTTGGTGGTAGGTCAGGTTAGTGGTAGGTCAGGTTAGTGGAAGGTCAGGTTAGTGGTAGGTTGGAGTTGTGGTGGTAGGTCAGGTTGGTGGAAGGTCAGGTTGGTGGTAGGTCAGGTTAGTGGTAGGTCAAGTTAGTGGTAAGTCAGGTTAGTGGTAGGTCAGGTTAGTGGTAGGTCAGGTTGGTGGTAGGTCAGGTTAGTGGTAGGTCAGGTTGGTGGTAGGTCAGGTTAGTGGTAGGTCAGGTTGGTGGTAGGTCAGGTTGGTGGTACAGGTCAGGTTAGTGGTGGGTCCAGGTTAGTGGTAGGTCAGGTTGGTGGTAGAAGTCAGGTTGGTGGTAGGTCAGGTTGAAGGTGGTAGGTCAGGTTAGTGGTAGGTCAGGTTGGTGGTAGGTCGGGTTGGTGGTAGGTCAGGGTTGGTGGTAGGTCGGGTTGGTGGTAGGTCAGGTTGGTGGTAGGTCAGGTTAGTGGTAGGTCAGGTTAGTGGTAGGTCAAGGTTAGTGGTAGGTCAGGTTGGTGTTAGGTCAGGTTGAGTGGAAGGTCAGGTTGGTGGAAGGTCAGGTTAGTGGTAGGTCAGGTTAGTGGTAGGTCAGGTTAGTGGTAGGTCAGGTTAGTGGTAGGTCAGGTTGGTGGAAGGGTCCAGGTTGGTGGAAGGTCAGGTTAGTGGTAGGTCAGTTTAATTGGTAGGTCCGGGTTGGTGGTAGGTCAGGTTAGTGGTAGGTCAGGTTGGTGGTAGGTCAGGTTAGTGGTAGGTCAGGTTGGTGTTGAGTCGGGTTAGTGGTAGGTGTGAGGGTTGGTGGTGGGTGAGGGTTGGTGGTAGGTCAGGTTAGTGGTAGGTCAGGTTAGTGGTAGGTCAGGTTGAGTGGTAGGTCAGGTTGGTGGAAGGTCAGGTTAGTGGAAGGAGGTCAGGTTAGTGGTAGGTCAGTTTAGTGGTCGGTCAGGTTAGTGGTAGGTCAGGTTAGTGGTAGGTCAGGTTAGTGGTAGGTCAGGTTAGTCGTAGGTCAGGTGAGTGGTAGGTCAGGTTGAGTGGTAGGTCAGGTTGGTGGTAGGTCAGGTTAGTGGTAGGTCAGGTTGGTGGTAGGTCAGGTTATTGGTAGGTCAGGTTAGTGGAAGGTGCTGAGTTGGTGGTAGGTCAGGTTGGTGGTAGGTCAGGTTGGTAGGTAGGTTGGGTTGGTGGTAGGTCGTAGGGTAGGTCAGGTTGGTGGTGGGTCTCGTAGTGGTAGGTCGGGTTGGTGGTAGGTCAGGTTGGTGGTTGGTCAGGTTGAGTGGTAGGTCAGGTTGGTGGTAGGTCAGGTTAGTGGAAGGTCAGGTTGTGGTAGGTTAGGTTGGTGGTGGGTCAGGTTGAGGTGGAAGGTCAGCAGGTTAGTGGTAGGTCAGGTTAGTGGTGGAGTCCAGGTTGAAGTGGTAGGTCAGGTTGAGTGGTAGGTCAGGTTGGTGTTAGGTCAGGTTTGTGGTAGGTCAGGTTAGTGGTAGGTCAGGTTAGTGGTAGGTCAGGTTGGTGGTAGGTCCAGGTTGGTGGTAGGTCAGGTTGGTGGTAGGTCAGGTTAGTGGTGGGTCAGGTTAGTGGTAGGTCAGGTTGGTGGTGGGTCAGGTTGGTGGTAGGTCAGGTTGAGTGGAAGGTCAGGTTAGTGGAAGGTCAGGTTGGTGGTAGGTCAGGTTAGTGGTAGGTCAGGTTAGTGGTAGGTCAGGTTGGTGGTAGGTCAGGTTGGTGGTAGGTCAGGTTAGTGGTAGGTCAGGTTGGTGGTAGGTCAGGTTAGTGGTAGGTCAGGTTAGTGGTAGGTCAGGTTGGTGGTGAGTCAGGTTAGTGGTAAGGTCAGGTTGGTGGAAGGTCAGGTTAGTGGAAGGTCAGGTTAGTGGTAGGTCAGGTTGGTAGTGGAGGTCAGGTTGGTGGTAGGTCAGGTTGGTGGTAGGTCAGGTTGGTGGAAGGTCAGGTTAGTGGAAGGTCAGGTTAGTGGTAGGTCAGGTTAGTGGTAGGTCAGGTTAGTGGTAGGTCAGGTTAGTGGTAGGTCAGGTTAGTGGTAGGTCAGGTTAGTGGTAGGTCAGGTTAGTGGTAGGTCAGGTTAGTGGTAGGTCAGGTTAGTGGTAGGTCAGGTTAGTGGTAGGTCAGGTTAATGGTAGGTCAGGTTAGTGGTAGGTCAGGTTAGTGGTAGGTCAGGTTAGTGGTAGGTCAGGTTAGTGGTAGATCAGGTTAGTGGTAGGTCAGGTTAGTGGTAGATCAGGTAGGTTTCTGTCTTCTACTTTCACCTTAATACAACCCAGATATCAATCCCTCTAATATAAATGTAAAAAAAATATATACAATAGATAAAATAAAAATTAACGAGGTGATAAACGTGGTAACATTCTGACATGTTCTTATTACCACCATGTTATTGTACTATTCCAGATGATGCTAAATGTTACATAATACGTCCTTGACATAAATGTATTGTATATATCAGGTGCCTTCAACTGAGCCAAGTCTCTCAACTGGCTCAGCTATTTTAGTATTGTTATTATTATACACTCTGTATCTGTATTTTTCTGGTTAAATAAACTGCTTCAATATCAATATCTTAAATGACAAGTCTCAGGGTCAATTTGTCACGCCTCACAGATGGCAACAACATTTGCGGTAACTGACCTGACTGCGGTGGCTCGCTAGGAAGGGAGACTTTACCATATTCGAGGAACTACAGTGCATTGGTGCGGTCTGTCAGGTGTGGGTTCCTTGGTTTTCTGCTGAGGGGGTGATGGTCCTGGTGAGTTTCTGCAACTGCGGGCATGAAATATGTTCATGAATTTAGTAACACTGCAGTTTGGATACCCATTTCCTTGCTTTTAACCGAAGAGGATCCACTTGGATCACTTGGATTACTTCATCCATCAATATTTGTCATACTTGTAAACCGACGTTACTGGCTGTCTGCGGCGGCCCTCTTCACTGTGACACGCTGAGGACTACCTACAAGTTAGTAATACACTACTAGCCGGTGATGGTTATTGTGAATCACTCTTGTTTTCCTTGGGATACAATATTGGATCACAGTGTGATAACCAATATTTGGACTGATCACTCGAATGTTTTGCTGATAAATCACGGTACAGTGAGGGAAGGGAGGGGGTGCGGGTTAGAAAGGGGCCAACACGCTTGACTGTGTGTGTGTGTGTGTGTGTGTGTGTGTGTGTGTGTGTGTGTGTGTGTGTGACTTTACACTAGAAAGACTAGATAATGCCAAGGTTGGTAGTGGTCGAGTGACAGGAGCACCAGTAAGTGTAAGAGTAGTGAGAATTACCCATGAAGCGACGATCATAGAATTGATAAAGTGACTGAGAGGAAGACAGGTAGGCTATTACACAGAGAATGATGCTGTGTGATCTATTAACCTTTTTGAAGAAGTGTTGTGGACATTAAGAGGGGGGACTAAGTTAATGTTGATATTTATTACTTGGCTTCAATAACTGAGGTCATTAAGCACATACTCACAGTAGGTTCATACAGTTGATAATATCTTATTAAAAATCGAGTTAGAGATAAGTAGATATAGTTGAGGCGTCAGAACTGATGCCCACTGCCGCGGTCAACCAGTTTATATATTCCTGGCCCTACCTTGCCCGACGTGACGTCACAGTCTTGAAATGAGGACTAGGACTTGGTCTTCTGTGATGTCATTCTCAGATACTATGACGAGAGAGTATAATTAAAACATTACCAACTTTTCCTTTCACATCCAGAGAGAGAGAGAGAGAGAGAGAGAGAGAGAGAGAGAGAGAGAGAGAGAGAGAGAGAGAGAGAGTCTTAGGTGTAATCTTGACTACCAACTGGAGCAAGATAAAAGTACCTCTCAAATGGCCACCACCAGGGTTTCGCCTCCTGAACAACACAGTACTCGCGTGATACCTCCTCACTGTACCTTATTGTCCTGGTTGTCCACTTGGAACTTTAAAATGATTCCATATAGTCTTCTACTCAAAGGGTTACGAATAAGTTTTCCTGTTATTCGAGACCTTTTATTTGTATGTAAGTTTTGTTTCTGTACACCATTAACGCTGAAGATATAGGTCGATTGCTGTAAAGATCCCTGAAGATACAGCCTGGAAGAGAGAGGTACCATCTTTGTACCATGACATGAAGATAAGGTGATGTCACTGTGTGTTATAAATGATTCTTATACAATTATCGGCTACTTCCAGGCCCTTTTGTGGGTCGTGTACTCTACTCTACGGTTTTCACTTCCCCAACCGTAAAGTTAGATACTCATTCGTAAGTGGGTGGACTAGGGGTTGTTCCAGGCACAAACTAGAGTCTTATAGGACAGGCGGCAGTCACTGTATACATTCTGGATTGACCTATTTTATGATCAATATTCATCCTAAAGATTATTATTTTCTGGTTTTCATTATTACATTTATCAGCAATATTGGTATTTTATTATAACTAATGTAATTATTAGAATGATTTAATTTTCCTGATACAGAAACTCATTCACTCGCCACAGCTGACCCCTCGCGGGCCATTACATGACCATTCTCGCATACTAATATCAACTTACCATGAGTCGCGACGAGTCAGTTTTATAATTCTTAGAGGAGCGTCAGACACGCCCTCAAGCACCGTGAACCAAATACACCAATAGGAGGCAATGACCTAAAACACCGCCACCCGGAGAATGGCTCAGTAATTACAGCCAAGTTAAGTATGTTTCCACAGTCCCTGTTATTAAGTTGTCAACACGAGGTAATTACTGTCCTCGCCGTGGGTGACTGACCGTAGTGACTACAAGTTGTGTTTCCTCTGAATAATGCCCATATATGTATATGTATGTGTGTGTGTGTGTGTGTGTGTGTGTGTGTGTGTGTGTGTGTGTAATAATAATAATAATAATAATAATAATAATAATAATAATAGTAATAATAAATAACGGTTTATTGAAAGAGCATGGCAGCCGGAGGGCTGAAAATATACAGTTGCATAATTGGGGAATGGATCTCTTGATTGACAAATATTTATACTAATAACATATGGGATACAAATATGATATAATTGTAATAACTAGGTAGAGAGAAGGCTATACTGCAGGGCATTTCAACATTGTGACAGTGCAAAAAGGTAAGATTGACTGGAAGTGAATACACTGGTTGATTACTAGTTATTGATAATTTTTACAATGGTTGGGACTGGGCTGTTCTTATAGCTATCAGTACGTGCTCGTATGGCCTGGATGCGGTTGTGTTGTCGAACAGCAATTCTCTGACTATGGATCTTGGGTGGTAGTAGAAGCCGGTGTCGAGGATGGTGCAGAAGCTTCACACCAAATTTGCAGATGTGGTCGTGGTGATGGTCAGAAAGAGCCGAGAGGGTCAGTGTGTTGAGCGCTGTGGCATTTAGGGAGGAAGATTAGGCAGGGGAGGCACAGGTGAGCTTGGGAAGTATGAATGTTGAGTAAACACTGAGGAGCTCGGGCGCAGGAACTCCGAGGGACTTGAGTCAGCGGAGGAGGTGGAGACAGAAACTGGAGGATTTGACGACTTAACTGACGTATGTTTTCCAATTTAGTTTGTTATCTACAGTGACACCGAGGAGCTTAGTGGACTCTACAACCTGGAGTGTTTTGGGGGCTAAAGTAATGGAAGAGGGTGGGATATCGTCGGAGGAGAGGTTGATGTGCATATCCATTATCCATGGTCTTGGTATGGTTGATGGTGACGTGGTTGTTGGTGGCCCAATTTTGGAGACTGTTCAATAAATCGGGAGCCGAATTGTTGGTACTGATCCCAATGGTGGAGTCGTCGACATATTTCCAGCGAGCGGGGGTTTCTTTTAGGCCATCATTGATAAGCATAAGGAAGCAGAGCGGTCCCATCTTGGTGTCTTGGGAGACGCCACAGGTGAGTGACTGAAAAGTGAAGACAGCCCCTCGGAAGAGCGCGCGCGCGTGCGTGCGTGTGTGTGTGTGTGTGTGTGTGTGTGTGTGTGTGTGTGTGTGTGTGTGTGTGTGTGTGCGTGTGCGTGTGGGAGTAAACTCCGAACGATAAAACTGTTGTGGAGCCCCGCAACAGGCAGACATGCTTATAGAGCTCCAGTAAGACCCCAACGGTGGAATAGGCGGAAGAGGTGACCAACATGGCAACCCAACGACGATACCGGTGGATGAAGGCAATGCAAGATGGACAGGCAACTAAGGCGAAAAACAACAAACTGGGCTATCGGCAGTCCATTGCAACTTCCCCTCTCTTCAGTCGTTGCAACTACTTGCACCACTGGATCAAGAAAATGGAGAGCCAGGAAGTATGGTTGCAGCCTGAGCTCCTGCCTCACCACATAAATCAAATCACGTGTAGTCTTCATCCAGCTCATCATACTTCTAAACAACATCATCAAAACCCCTATACCCCGAAAAGTCCTGTAGCGACAGACGAGTGGCGACGTTGACACGCAGAGATGACTGCTGGGAGTCTCTAGTCCCAACCCTGCACATGGGCGTAGTACTTTGTTATTTTTTTTACTGTCTACGTAACTTATTTTTAACATTCGCCTGTAACACCACATCTCAAAGGCCTTTGACCTCTTTCTGGTATCTGCTGAAACTTTCCACACGTCTTACCCATACAACAGTATTTGCCATATAAAAAAAAAATTAGAATCCAACAAACTCCCGAAAATATTACTTAATGCAGCCGATTTATCCCACAAAATACCACAATCGTAGCATTAGTGAACAGTACTTTATCCAGTAAGAATCAGTGTTCGAAATAGGGCAGTGTATTTATGGGGGTCATCACTCTCGACAGTGGCGGGGGCAAGAGGAGCGAGGCCTTACAGCTGTAAGCCGCTGCAGGAAATTTTTTTGAAATCTGACCGATATGAGGTCATATGAAGTGGATATTAGAACATATTGTAAGGTTCTAAGGTTCGGGATACAGTATTTCCAATATCATGGACATTTTTTTTTTATTCAACATATATGATAACAATGTGTGTCACCTTCAAACTCTCCCCTGAATCGCGAGCTCTAGCGGAGTATTGTACTTTGTAGTGAAGGTCACACTGTCACGGCAGTGCTGTGTGGTACGCACAAAATTTGTGAATTAATATATGTGCTTGCCAAGTTCAGGAACAAAGAGTCATACTCTTAGTCTTAAAAAGGTTTCGTTTTTATTCACTTTCTCAATGATCACATACATAAGATATATATTTCCTTCGTAATAATAATAATCAGCACATCTTATTTGAGGTTGGTCTTTTTGGGACCCACGGTGGGTCCTCCTGAATAGTCTATTTCCATGGGTCTTAAGTGTATTTGGGGGGTCAAATCCCCCCCCAACCCCCTGCATTTCGAACACTGGTAAGAATCCTATCAGTAGTAGAAGTGTCCCAGCTAGAGAGTGTATCAGGCGTTCTGTGATCTCTTATTCTGAGGGAGTTGGAGCTCAGACGTGAGTGAGAGGACAACACCACCTGGAGGGTGTCAAGGGGTGGTGGTGATAGTGGTAGTACTTTCATCTTGCTACAGTTTCCAGGCACCAGAAGTTTTATGTTAAGTCTTCCATTTATCTCTCCCTCTCTCTCTTTGTAGTTTCTTAATGTGTAGGGGGAGAAATTGCAATAGGTGAATTATTATTAACAGCGGACGAGTGTTATTTATTTCATAAGCTGAAGATATTCCCTCGCTGTTTTCTTTGAAACTGGCATCAGAGATGACAGTCCTTTTCTCCTTTCAAGTTTGTGACGTCATTGAAAGCACTGTGAACCTTAAGATGTATTTAAGCTGGTGCTTTCCCTCGGTGAGCATGAGTCCTGACTCTCCTCCTCACGACAATGTCTATCAAGGTCTAACATGTGGTTTGATGTTAAAAAGTTAGCGTTAAATATGCAAAAAATGGAAGAGAAAAAAAAAAGGGAATGTTTAGATTCAGTGACACACACACACACACACACACACACACACACACACACACATAGTTAAGATTTTCTCATTAAGCATGAAGAAGAATATAGACCTCATAACTTTCCCAGGTTGTGGTTGTATTTGCTGTTGTGGCGGTCGTGGTGGCTGGCCCCCAGTATACCCCCTACGGCGCCCCCCCTCCACCCACTAACTACGGCGCCCAACCTGCTGAGGTGAGTAATGCCTATCTGTCTGTGTCACCACCCTCAAGTGGCTGACACCAACATAATAATAACATGCATGTGTAACAGATCAACCTGGCTGTGGCGGCTCTTGTGAGACAGTATACAGTATATATATGAATACTGTCTATATATTTATATATATATATATATATATATATATATATATATATATATATATATATATATATATATATATATATATATATATATATATATATATATATATATATATATATATAGTATTATTGTTGTTATTACAGGCTCCTGCCCAGTATAACTTCAACTTGGCCGTGAAGGACGACTACTCTGGTAACGACTTTGGTCACCAGGAGTCCCGTGACGGCTACGACACCCAGGGCTCCTACTACGTGCTGCTTCCCGACGGTCGTCTTCAGAAGGTGGACTACACTGTCAACGGCGACTCCGGCTACGTGGCCGAGGTGACCTACGAGGGTGAGGCTCAGTACCCTGCAGCCCAGCCCTCTTACAACCCAGCTCCTGCTCCTGCCTACGGTTGATTCAGCAAATGCATATTGATATAAACTTATGCTAATAGTTACTGACGATTATACAATAAAAGTTACAAAAGTATTTTTTAATGTCTAGTCTTCCTGCTTCTCCCTTCGCCTGATCATCTCTGTGTTTAGTTTTCGATGAATCACAAGCTGACAACTTCGCCATTTAAGCTGGAGTGACCAAGGAATCTACTGCCGCTATTAATCTCTTTATATTACATAACAGACTTATCATCGGGAAGAAGTACTTTTGGTATAAAATCTTGCAAGGAAAACACCAATGTTATTTCAACTAATTTCCTCAAACCTCTTCTGATTCTCTATTTATTTTTTTCTTTAAACAGAGAGACGTGACTTACTCTTCACAATGACATCACTGACATTGTTGATTGTGTATGCATGAACCTTACAAAACAATACCAGGAACAAGAAGATATACTGCACAGTATCTTCCTTAAATCATTTCAGTTATTGTCTCCTTCCTTGCTAAAATAATTAAATTGTTTAGTGACGTCGTCCAAAGACACAAGTTGTAAACACCTTAAGCGAAGCTACAGCAGGTGTTACATGTCCAGGGTGACGTTTACATTACAACTGCCATTCAACAACTAAGGTCTTAAAGCACGTAACAAGAATAGTAATTTCGTTGGTCCATTAACTCTTTACATTTATGAGATATATATTTCCCGATTAATGTGCAGGTAACCCAGGTAAAATTTCAGCATTTCAGACCTCAGATCTTGGCAGCCAAATTATCCAAAATCTTTTGTGTTCCACGTAGAGTAATATACAACCCCGAGATGGCAGTTGTATAGTGTTTGAAGCTGACTACAACTTCCCTGAAAGACCATGGTTGTTGAGGCACAGAAATACACTCTCACAATAATAAATTCAATACAACAGTGTGTACAAAAAGTAAGAAATGTGTTCTGATAAATTTATTAAAGTAGTCAAAAGTGACGTTGAATTTTCTCCTTAATGAAACAATCTTACTCCTTCTATCTCCTTCCCTCACGTTCTACCTCGTTTGGGATTCTAATGTGATATTTTACCTGTAGTACAAAACTTAACTGATCACTAGTTATCACACACAATGAAAACTCCTCCCTCCTCTCACCTCCGTCTCCAATTTAAAATACAGTGATCTTCTCCCTTGTCTCACCGGCGTCTCCAAGTTAGAATACAGTGAACTCCTCCCTCCTTTCATACCTGCGTCTCAAAGTAAAAATGGACGACTGTCACTTCAAGAATGCTCTACTGTATATCAGTAATTTAGCACGCATGATGCACAGGAATTGATTGTGTAATTATAATTCTCCTGACTCCTCACTGCAAATTGCACAAGTGAAAGTAGTAAGGAGTGTTGCAAGTGATCATCTTTACTTATAAAACGTCTCAAAAGTTAGGTTAGATTACGTTTTGTTAGGTTAAGTTGAGCTGAGTTGGGGCAGGTTAGGTTGGGGTTGACTTATTTAGGTTAGTTTGGGTTGGGTTAGGTTGAATTAGGTTAGGTTAGGTTAGGCATTGTAAGGTTAGGTTAGGTTAGGCTTAGTTAGGTTAGGATAGGTTAGGTTGCTTAAGGCAAATATAAAGAACTGTATTGGTGGGTTTAAAGTTAAGAGAAATGGTGACTAGATTAGCAGGTTTCTTCGTGACCAAAGTCATTGCCGGAGGAGTCATCACTTACTTGCCAGTTGAAGTTGTACTGAGCAAGAGCTTGAAATAATAACAATTGAATGTGTATATTTATTGTGTCTCATTAGAGCTGCTACAGGCAGGTTGACCAGTTAAACATGCATGCTAATATTCTGGCGTCAGCCACTTGAGGGTAGTGACACAGACAGATCAGCCAGTGACTACATCAGAGTTGAGTTGTGTATGATGGATTAAACCAACACACTTGTCTACAGCCCCGCCATAATAGATGTGTGTTGGCTCACTATTAATAATGATTTAAAAATCTTCATATACGTTTAGTAATGAGCTAAGTCTCCTACCATTGGTGTTAGTGGTAAGGTCACCTAATTTCTTGTGTCAAGTGTTCAGGTCACCAATTTGGACAGTGGGTTCAGTATATACGAAGTCCGGGAGATCTGTTACATTAGACATGTAACAGATGTTTTGGCTTAAGGACCAGAAGGATTTACTAGAGGAAGAATTAGTCAGGACAGCGGTAGGAGTAATCCAAGTGGCAAATTGGAGGAGTATTCCATTTTTTTTATTGTTGTTTACGTTTATTTGGTGGTGGGTAAGCTGGTTGGGGGTGGCGGGCGAGATACTTGATGGGTGGCCTGGCGCGGACCTAACACCCAGCCTGCTGAGCTCAGTGATTAACTAGTGATCTAAATGACTGGTCGGTTGGACCATTGCCCTGATTTCCGCCTGGTCTCGCGTACAAGTGCACACGTGGTGTGAGACTATGCGACCAGTAATTTAGCATTTACTGTGACTGGACGCACCAGATGCTGAGTACGACATGGAACGCCCAGGGCATCGTCATTAACACCGAAGTATTGAGAAAAATACAGACTACAAGTGTGAGTGGTGACGAGTTTGTTGATTCGTTAGTTGAGTGGCGAAGGCTTTAGTTGGGTGCACAGGAAAACGTAGAGGACTCATATTTAGATAATCCCAATTCTACCGAGCAACCTTGTTGTTAAGGAGTGACCTGATTACCCTCACCCCAGTCTGACCGGAGTCACGTATACATGGACACAATATTAATGTAAAAAACATATCGATTATTATTCGACCTTCAACTTATCACTTAACAATGCAGTGTTCTCCAATATCCCTATAATGTATACGATGTACTTGTTGTAGATATAAAGTTTGTCTCGCCAAACAAAATTTTTAGTAATGTTGAAGAAAACATTACCACCACATCATTTCTGTCATTTGTTCAAGGATTTTGGAAAACGGCAAATTGCAATGCAATAATTTTATTTACATATTTAAGTATATTATCCGGTATATTGAAATAAATAATATCACTTAAAAAATCCTTAGGTGTAGCGAGGAGCTGGTGTGTAGGAAGACTGGTATGTAGGGAACTGGGCATCGCCCTCGTAGGTCACCTCGGCCACGTAACCGGAGTCGCCATTAACAGTGTAGGTGACCCTTTGCAGGCGACCGTCGGGAAGCAGCACGTAGTAGGAGCCCTGGGTGTTGTCGCCGTCACGGGACTCTTCGTGACCGAAGTCATTGCCGGAGGGGTCATCTTTCACTTGCCAGTTGAAGTTGTACTGAGCAGGAATCTGCAACAACAATAATGAAAGGTGTATATTTACTCTCTCCCATAATAGTCACCACAGCCAGGTTGACCAGTTATACACATGTTAATATTATACTGGTGTCAGCCACTATAGTTTGTTGGGGGTGTTGACACAGACAGGTGGCACTACTCACGTCAGAACCTGGGGAGCCATAGTACTGTCTGGGGTGATTCTGAGGGCGCGCCACTGCCATCGTCACCACACATAGCACCAGCACGAACTGTGAAAGATTGTTCATTATTATTATCTTCAATTATTGATAGTTCATGTCGAGGAAGTTTAGAATTTTTAGAATTGTATGATATATTTCTAATCGTTTATAGCCGAAGTAAAATCTTTATATTCCACGGTTAAACAAGGTTTACTGTATATTAACGGTCATTACGTTGGTTCATGACTGTCATTATACCTTAAGAGACATATTTGTTGATATGTGAGGAAGAAGACTCAGACTGATGATCTTCGAGGTGTAACACCATCTTATATACTGGGGCCTCAGTCAACACCTGTGACGTCATAACCTTGAAGTGGGAGTTATGTTGGTGACTGTGGAGAAATTTTCTTTGATGATAATTTTTTTTTGTAAATGGGTCGAGTTAAATTTATTTATTTTATAGTTTATGTAAAGCAAAAATCGATATATGAGGTGAATAGACCTGAAGATTCTGAAGCATAAGGGAAGTCTATAAGGAGTAGAACTTCGTGAGTTATTTTTATATCTCATATTATCCCGTGGACAGTGAGAGTTACTAATATGAAAAAGATATCACCTCACTATGGTTGTCTGAGGTGAGTCAAGTTATTATTACAAGTACTTTACACGGAGGGTTTGTGTGATTAACAAGACAGAAAGACAGACAGGTAGACAGAATGACAAGCCGACACAGACAGACAGACAGATAGACAGGTAGACGAAATACAGGCAATTTGTCACCTTTAGTTTCTCTGTTCATTTGACACTAATGATGCTTTGTAAGGTCTCCTGTACACATACACATAAACATTCTGTTAATATCTCGTATACACAAGACGACCCACTATCATTGTCTCCAGTATCTTTTCCAAATATAAAGAAGTATTTAATGTGGTCTGGAAACTGATAGACCACCATTAATGCTTTACAGGGATTCCTAACACGGGGGTAAATTACCTTAAGTGTAGCAGTTTGGATATTTCCACGGTATAATGAAAAAAAAATCTCTTTCGGTTAGAACTTTATGAACAAATTATAGAAGAGAACCACTTTACAATATGTTTTTATCTGTAAGTTATTTTGCTGAACACGAATCTACAGTGACGTTCAAGTTCCCGGTCGCGACATATTGACTTGTTTGCATTATGTATGTGATTGGTGTAAATAAGTTGAAACAAACCAAATCCACCTCCAATACAAGAATGGATATATATTATCTTAGGTTAAGTTAAATTAGGTTAGATTAGGTAGGTTTGGTTAGGTAAGGTATATTGAAAGGTCACTGGGTGGTGATCGGTCGCTTAGCGTTTTGTGGGTTGTTATAAAGCATACGTCAACATAATGAAGCGCCCACATGGTGTCCTCGGTGAAGGAACGTATATTAAAAAAAAAAAAAAAAAAATGGAAATTCGCCAAAATAAAATTTAGGATAATTGGAATTCCTCCACCTTGTTTTGGATATTCTTGAGGTAAGATACAGGTTTCCTTCTATGGGAAAGTTTCGTAAAGTTGCTGGTACTTAGTGGATAATATCTAACAGTACTACCTAATTTTCATACAAATATTATGTAAATAAGTATAATAATACAACTTGAATTACATTATGAATATCATGTAACTGTGAGATAGTATCAGTGTGTGTTAATGTACTTTTGTAAAATATTTTGCTGGTTTGCTAACATTTAGTGCAGCCAGTCAGTCACCCATTAAAGCTAGCAGTAGGTGCGTCGTCACATTTAGTGGAATGATACAGCTGGTCGGTGCATTAGTTTAGCGTTAGATATTTAATATGTTGGAACTTAAAAGATTACCAAGTGTTTGTCAAAAACTGGTAGGCTGGCGTGTCTGTGACAAGACAGCAATAATTATACATGATTAACTGTCACAAATACTGGTGACAAGGCAAGAATTATAAGCAGTATGTGTACATCCGGTAATATCAAGGTGGTGGGCAAAATTATGAAATTAGAGTCAACATGACAATAATTAATTAGATATGAGATGGCGTTGCCGCCAAACAATTTTTGTCAGACAAAAGTAAAGAAATTATCTATGACTCAGATGAAGTGTGTTGTGCTCTATCAGTCAACAAACTATGAATTTTTTTGTTAGTAGTGTATGTAAATTATGTATGCTGGATTATATATTATGTATGTATATTATGTATGTGCTCCATTTATGTATTATTTATTCAGCCTAGCTAGCAGTGTGTGGCAATGTATTTAAGATATCCCACATGCTTAATTAATGTGCCTGGCGACGTATGGAAGCTGCTAATGTCTCACTTGCCATACGTCGTCTATAGCAGTTGACAAGCAGCCAGGTTGAGGAGAGCACTACTTCCCTCTGTGTACATATCTCTTATCCAGTAAATCGAACCTACAAAATCTATACAGGTCTTTATGTTCTCTCCTGTATATTGAACTTATTATCCAGAACCTAACATGGCGCAGTGCGTAGTTTTACTGGATAATTACGAGTGACAGTGCAAAGTTTGTGGAAAGCCGGCTTATGGACCCTCGCCCTGCGTCAACCAACCGCCTCCCGCTATCCCTCCTCGAGGAATTTAGCAACTTTGAGCAGTGTCAGTGACAGTGATTTTCTGTGAAGTGTTTAGTGCATTGTGTGTTTCGTGCCATTCATGTGTGACCTTGTTCTAAAGGATTCTCAAGGTATACGGCATGTTCTGGGCATTTGTAAGGAGTAGACTTGAGTACACCTCCCCTCACGAAGTCTGGAGGGTGACTGACGCTCCTCGCCGTCTCCACACCCCCTCACAGCTCGAGGCGAGACGCTCTCCCTGGCCGGGACACACATACACACATACATGTACTAACATTCTCTGACCGCGCGGCTCCCCTATATATATTTTATATATATAACCTACTTATCTGTGTATTTAATTAATTTTTTTGTCTGAAATCTTGTTGATACGACGGGCTGACCGGTCAACACTGATTTAAGACACAGTACACAGATGAAGTAGTTATGTCTCGTGCCTTACGTAGCCGTGGAGCCAGCGCCGCCCGGATGAGTGAGGCGGATGATAGCCCCGCAGAGATGGATGACATGGCCGACCACGACGCTCCAGCTCCCACAACATCGCGCAGCCCTTCACCTCAATATTCAGCGTTGTCTCCAGAGATAATTGCTTTACTGAAGTTTATGAGAGATGAAAGGCGCGAGGATGAAGCTAGCAGACGTGTGGCGGATGAACACAGAAGGCAAGCAGAGGCAGAACGAGACCACCAACGGAGATTGGAAGACAGTGCACGGTTTGAAGCCTTGATATCTCGCCTCACTGTTAACCAAGCCCCTGGCTCTAACACTGCCTCGGTACTGACTGGTTCAGCTACCTCATCAATGCTTCCTTCACGCCCCCCAGCCCCACCTAAAGCAGCTGCTCAAACACCGCCCATCTTGAAGCCTGATGTGACTTTCCAGACTTTTCGTGAATGGCGGCGACGGTGGACTGATTATTCTACAATGGTGGATCTCCAGAGTTTGTCACAGCCTAAACAACTCATCCAGCTGCGTATGTGCCTGTCCTTGGAAATTCAGCGTGTCTTAGAACACACGTTGCAGGTACCCCCAACCTCTTCGCTGTCTGTAGAGGAGGTACTGGACATTCTACAACGGCACATCAAAGGACAGCAGAATGAAGCTCTGCGCAGGAGGGAATTGTTTAGCTGCAGACAGATGGAGGGTGAGTCTTTTGACGCCTTTTATGTACGTCTTAAGAGAGCCTCGGAAGAGGTAGATATATGTCTAGGCCACCACCAGCAGTGCGAGGAGACCCAGTTGAACAGGTGATCCTGATGGGTGTTAAGGACAAGGAACTTGTCCAACGCTTCACCTCCCTCGACTCTTCCTCTTCTCTCAAGGATGTGTTGACGATATGTCGCTCCTATGAGGCTGCCAGGTGTGCCACCTCTGCCATCCGAGCTCCCCCTACAGCTGTACGCGCTGTGTCCCGGTACAAGAAGGACAAGAAGTCTGCTCCTACGCCTTCGCCCACCACGTCCACGCCCGGCTCATTTTGTAACAACTGTGGTAAGCAGCACGGAACACAGGTGTGTCCTGCTGCTCAGTCTACCTGCAACAGTTGTGACCGTAAGGGCCACTGGTCACTCACAGTACGGTGCCCAGCCAAACGCGTCCAGTGCAATGTGTGCGGTCGTCTGGGCCACTATGACAAGTGTTGCCCTCCCCACAAACCCAAGGGACAGCGTCGGCGGAAGCTTCAGCGCCCTTCTACCGGTGAGGGCCGCCCACAGTCGCCAAATCAGAGGCACGACGACCCTGGACAAAGCCCGACCCATATTAGGAGGGTGTACTCCTCGCATCCCAGGACCAAAGTCCCCCAGTACATCAGCGTCATCGTGACCTACGGCGGTGTATCATCCCGTCTTCAGATGTTGCCCGACACCGGCGCTGATGCTACAGTCATCGGTCCCCAGCATTTGCAATGCTTGGGGCTCTCTCCAAGCGATCTAGGACCGCCTCCCAAGGACCTCTGCGTCACGGCAGATGGTTCACAGATGGCCCCAGCCCTGGGTTCACTCTATGCACATGTCACCTTTGGCAACAGGTCGTGTCAGGCCTGGATTGACGTGCATAATGGTGTCCCGACTTCTTTGCTGTCCTACAGACATTGCCAAGAGTTGTCCATCATCTCCCAGGACTTCCCAACACCGATTCTCGAGGTAAAATACGCCAACAGGGTGCACGAAGGGAGCAGCAACTACCCTGCTGCCGCCCTACCCCTACCTCTGGCCAGTGACACCTCTCCTTCGGTAGTTGTCCCTGCTGCTTCAAGTCTCCATCCCTTGGCTCGCCTCCACGACAGTCACTGTGGAGCCGAGGCCACCAAACGACGTGCAAGACAGACTGTGTTCCGGCCTGGCATCGACCCCGACATCTCCAATGCTGTCCAGGTGTGTAAGCCCCGCCACGTATTACAACCCAGCCAGCAGCAGGAACCCTTCATGAGTGACGACAACCCCACCCGCCCCTTTGAGTCTGTGTCGGCCGACTTTTTCTGTGTGTCAGGAAAGTCCTTCCTTGTTATCGTCGACCGTCTCTCTGGTTGGCCGGTTGTCATCAAGTGCGGTAATGACACGACGTCTGCCGCCACCATCAGCAAGTTCCGCCACTACTTCCGTGACGTGGGCGTTCCTGTACGCCTGCGAACCGACGGAGGGCCTCAGTTCACAAGCCGGGACTTTGCTGTGTTCCTTGACCGATGGGGAGTCCGGCATGTGTTGTCATCGCCCCATTACCCGCAGTCCAACGGCCACGCTGAGGCTGCTGTCAAATCCCTGAAGCACCTCATCCTTAAGGTGGCCCCTTCTGGGAACATTGACTGCGAGGCCTTCGACCGGGGTCTTCTTGAACTCCGCAACACACCTAACTACACCGGACGCTCCCCTGCCCAGGTTTTGTATGGATGGACGCCCCCTTCGTTCTTGTGTCCCTGCTCACCCTCAATCCTTCTCCAAGGAGTGGCAGGCCAAGACAGAGGATTGTGATCGCCGAGCCGCCGAACGTGTTCAGGACGTCGTCGCCCGCTACAACGACCACGCCCGTTCTCTCCCCAGGTTGAGTGTCGGCACCCAAGTCCGTGTTCAGGACCCGACCTCCCTACGTTGGGACAAAGTAGGCGTAGTCATGGGTCTCGGTAGGTCACGGGACTACCAGGTGCGGTTACCCAGTGGTCGTGTGTGGTGGAGGAACCGCCGTTTTCTCCGCCCCGTAACAATGCCTTCTGCTGACCCCGCCACCAGTGTTGAGTCCCATACCCTTCCCAGTGATGAAGTCCCTCGACGCTCAGAACGGATCCAAAAGAAAAGGTCCGCTCAAGACTTTGCTATGAGCGTATAGGGGGGAGGGAGGTGTATGTATATTATGTATGCTGGATTATATATTATGTATGTATATTATGTATGTGCTCCATTTATGTATTATTTATTCAGCCTAGCTAGCAGTGTGTGGCAATGTATTTAAGATATCCCACATGCTTAATTAATGTGCCTGGCGACGTATGGAAGCTGCTAATGTCTCACTTGCCATACGTCGTCTATAGCAGTTGACAAGCAGCCAGGTTGAGGAGAGCACTACTTCCCTCTGTGTACATATCTCTTATCCAGTAAATCGAACCTACAAAATCTATACAGGTGTTTGTGTTCGCTCCTGTATATTGAACTTATTATCCAGAACCTAACAAGTAGATCAACAGTAGTACAGTATAAGTTTTCTCATTGTAACATTTGCTGGTCTCAGATATTGTTCTGCGTTTCAATTTACAGATGAAATTTTATATGAAAAGGACTTAACAACGCCAAATTGATATTGCAGTAATATCTATTTTTGTACTAAAATAGTTTACCCACATTTTGACAGCCACCACATATACTGTAGTTATTCTTCGGTTATGGAAGTGGTGGTCATGTAGGACAATTGGTCAGGATGGACGTGAAAAATAGGGTAACGTGAACACAAAACTGACGTCACCTCCATCATTTTCGGCTCGGAAAGTGTTGTATTACCATTCAACTTTCAACCTATCTTTTAGCATTGCAGTGATCTCCAGTATACTAAGATATGGCCCTACATGTTGCAGATATATAGTTTGTCTCACCAAACAAAGTTTTAATATTGTTCATGAAACATTAAAAAAATATATAATTTCTTCCTCTTGTCTAAGGATTTGGAGAAAAAAATCAATATATATGTTTTTTTTCCATATATTAGTTGGTTATGTTACAATAAATAGTATCACTTAAAGAATCTTTAGGCGTAGCGAGGAGCTGGGGTGTAGGAGGACTGGTATGTAGGGAACTGGGCCTCACCCTCGTAGGTCACCTCGGCCACATAGCCTGAGTTGCCGTCGACAGTGTAGGTGACCCTCTGCAGGCGGCCGTCGGGAAGCAGCACGTAGTAGGAGCCCTGGGTGTTGTCGCCGTCACGGGACTCTTCGTGACCAAAGTCATTGCCGGAGGGGTCATCTTTCACTTGCCAGTTGAAGTTGTACTGAGCAGGAATCTGCAACAACAATAATGAAAGGTGTATATTTACTGTCTCACTTGAGCCACCACGGCCAGGTTGATCTGTTTTACATGAAGCTTAATATTGTGTTGGTGTCCGCCACAAGTGTTTAGAGGGTTGTGACACAGACAGGTGGCGCTACTCACGTCTGGACCTGTGGAGCTATAGTACTCATTTGGGCGATTTTGGGGGCGCGCCACTGTCATCGTTGCAGCACACAACACAAGCACAAACTGCGAAGGTTTATAAGATTATTGTTTTTTTTTATTGATATTTCATGCAGGGGAAGTTCTGACATTTTAGGGTTGAACTCGTATGATATATTTTCAATAGTTTAAGGCTTAAGTATTAACTTTATATTCCACAGATAAACAAGGATTATATATTAATTAATGACGGTGATTCATGACTGTCATGATACCTTAAGAGACATGTTTGTTGTTTTGTGAGGAAGAAGACCCAGAATGATGATCATCGAGGTGTAACACCATCTTATATACTCCGGGCCTCAGTCAACACATGTGACGTAATAACCTTGACAGAGAAGAGTTACGTTTGATAGTGCCGAGACATTTCATGTAATGTAAATAATTGTTCTAAATTAGCGAGTGCAAAATTGTGCTTGTGATTTTGAATTCCACAGTTATTCAGCAATTTTTATATTATGAAAAACTTGATGTGGACAGGAAAGCACAAGGCCGAAGTAGTTGAGGAGTCGATGAGAGAGAAAACAGCAGAGGGAAGGTGTTTATCGAGCAGAACAGTGAGACATTTAAGTGTAAACCATACACCTATCACGACTAAACATTATACATGATGAAATTATTCCAGTGATGTAACTCGTTCAACTAATTGTGAGTTTATTGATCTTGGAATACTGTATTTAATGTTTTCCAGGACGAGTATTTTTAAGGACACCTTTGCCTCGCTTACAGATGCTCACACCTCCTCATTAACCTTCAGGGTCAGTTTTTATGGTAACTTCTTCCCTTTATATACGAAAGTTCGTACATTCTACTAGAGGTGCGGCGGCCGAGTGAAGGCATTACTCGCTTCCCGTCCTAAGGGTTGCTTGTTGGCCCAAATGGTGCTCTCACAATACTTCCATCTGTAAAGGGATTTTATAATTAGGAAAATGAAGATAGTTGAGCTCATTGTCGGCCAAAATACCTCCTGTTCACCTCGCATACTGTACAGTGAACGATACCCACCGTTGGGCTTGTGAGACTATGCCATGTGTAAGATAATCTGAATTATTCTGACATCAAGTAAAACGTGTCATGGTATTGTGATCCTTCGGCCACCAAGTCTTAGGTAACGTACGAGGAATTAGTTTAATGAATAATACCCACTACGCTACTAGAGAATGGAAAAAAAAATATGTTTATTAGATTTTCTTCTGAACGAATCAATTATATTCGAAGATAAAGAGTTGAAAACATTCAAGATTGAAGAGCTAAGTTGACACATAACAGGCTAATACCCGTACGTCTAGGATGAAAGAGCTTAGTAGAGGACGATGAGGCAGAAACACCTGTGACTGAAACGTCCTGACATGGTAATTACATATGAGACTCTACATAATAACGGTTTACATCTGAAAGTGTTCTGAAGGTCAGAGATTAACTGGAAAGGTCAGAGGTCATGGGCTGATAGTTCTCGTATTAAAGATACCTTAAGACTGGATGGTTGCATCCCTTATTACCCTTACTCATAATGTTCACTTTTACACCTCTCTGTGCAGAGTGCAGGCATGTGCGCGCCCAACCTGGGGTACATACTCGACCCGGGGTACACGTACTTTTGTCGAACTTTTGACCAATTTCTGAAACCTCCGCGGCTGCGTATGTTTAATGCGCATGTTAG
Organism: Homarus americanus; assembly: GCF_018991925.1. NCBI lineage: Eukaryota > Metazoa > Arthropoda > Malacostraca > Decapoda > Nephropidae > Homarus > Homarus americanus. The sequence goes on along the minus strand of NW_024744357.1, from coordinate 1,562,425 downwards.
CCACACCGAGGTGAGGCTGGGTGAATGGGCTCCCAGAGAAACACCAGTAACTCCGGTGTCCCGCTCACTTTTACACATGTGTAGTGCAGGCGGTTACCCGCCCCACTTGGGGTACATTACCGACCCGGGTTACACATACATATGTTCACTACATAATGTACTGATGTCTCCTGAATACATTGCTGTGTGTCTTCCTGTTAGTTACATAAGAACATAAGAATGGAGGAAACTGCAGCGGCCCTATTGGCCCATACTGGGCAGTCCCGTTTACACCCAACCCCTATTGCTCATATAAGCATCCAACCTATGTTTGAAGCTATTCAGCGTATTCGAGACTTTTGACCAATTTCTGAAACCTCCGCGGCTCGCGTGTGTTTATCATGTTAGCCACACCGAGGTGAGGCTGGGTGAATGGCTCCCAAGAAGCACCAATGAGTGCTTAATGGGATACTGAAATCTCCTGGTGGAACAGAGAGCAGAGTAACTGTTCGTTTCACAGAGGACGGTTATGAGTCTCTGTTCATGAATTATAGGTGTATATGGATAATAACCAAATCCTGGGATAGGGTCAACGGCCCATCGTGGTTACAACATAAGAACTATAAGAATGGAGGAAACTGCAGCGGGCCTATTAAGCCCATACTGGGCAGTCCCGTTTAACCCCTATTGCTCATATAAGTAACTATGTTTGAAGCTATTCAGCGTATTCGAGTTAATGATGATATTTGGTAACTTGTTCCATTCATCCACTACTCTGTTTCAAACCAGTGTTTACCTATATCCCGCCTAAACCTAAATTTGTCTAATTTAAAACCATTGTTACGAGTTTGCTCCTGGTTGGATGGTTTGAGTACCTTTGTAATGTGTCCCCTTTGGTTAGCCCTGATTTCCCATTTATACACCTCTATCAAGTCGCCCCTCGTTCTCGCCTCTCTCGGGAGTGCAAATTAAGGTGCTTTAACCTGTCTCTATACTCAAGGTTCCTAGTGCTGGATTAGTCTTGCATTCTCCTCTGACTCTTTCCAACAGATCTATTATCCATTCTGTATCACAGACCAGAACTGCACTCAAAATCCAGGTGTGGTCTCACAGAGCAAGATACAGTTTTAGGATGACCTCGCTAGTCTTGTAACTAACACTCCTTTGTGTGAACCCAAATCACTTTATTTTCCCTGTTGACAAAAAAACATTGTTTACTTGGCTTAAGGTTCCTACTTACCATTACTCCAAATCTCTATAGTCAAAGCCATGGCATCGTTGTCATCTGGTATCTGGTTTCCCTGTACATCTCCATACTAAGTAATTTACATTTGTCACGCTGAATTTCATACGCCATTTTCAGACCACTGAAAAATTTGTTTAGATCTTCATTTAGTTTTGCTGAGTCTCGTCAGATTTAATACACGTCCTATTTTAGTGTCATCAGCAAATTTACTTGTATTCTCTATGCCGACTATCTATGTCGTTTATGTATATAATAAATAATAATGGTTCAAGTACTGAGCCTTGAGGCTCCACTTATGACGTTGCTCAATGGGACTAATACAGTTAATGCTCACCGCTGTTTCCCGTCCTGTAACCACCCCACTCTAAAATCCATTTAAGGATATTAACTTTGATACCATGAAGCTTCCACCTTTCTAATTATTCTTCGTGGGGACTCTGTCGAAGACTTTGCTAAAATCGAGATATACCACATCATAATTGTGCCCTCGTCACCGATTCAAAAACTGCAGTGAAAGAATGTTAATAGATTAGTTGAACAGAACGTCCACTTGTGAAGTACGCTGGAATCATTAGAGCAATCTGTGCTTCTCCAGGATTCGAATAGGTTTGAAATGATTGCTTCAATGCGGGCCCTACTATTGATGTTAGACTTATTGGTAGTTGAGGATAGTGATTTATCCCTTCTTGAAAATCGGTATTACATTAGCTATCCTCAGGATTCTGGTACTACACCTGTTTTAAGGACATGTTAAACAACTCTGCTAAGGACATAAAGCTCTTCCTTACATTCCTTTAATACTCTGGCAAATATCTCATCGGGACCAGGTGACTTATTCGGCTTTAGTTTGTCTATTGCTTACTAACATCGTTACTAGTCACTACTGTCTAAACAATTTGTTTCTTTCACTTCTCTAGAATAGAGTCGTTGCCTCGGTATCATCATTTTAAATTTTCGGTGGTGAAAACTGTTGAAAAATATTTATTCAAATTATTGTATTTCTCTGTCGTTATCAATGAAGCTCGCCCGGTGTCTGACGTATTGGTCTAATCTTTTCTCGTGTTTTAGTTTGATACACTTTGGTAGAATCGGGTTTGTCTTCGCCTCCTTGCTATCCTTACCTCACTATTCCTCTTTGGTTTCCTTATCTCAGTTTTAACCCTACTTCGCCAATACCCTATATAATAGTCCGGTAATTTCGCCGATTTATCCTTCTACCTATAGCCTTTCTTTGGAATGATGTTCTTTAAATAATTATTTATCCATTTAGGGTCATTGTTGTCTGATCTGAGTTTTTAGTATGGTATGTTCTGCATTTGTGCATTAAGTAACTCACTATTTAAATTATTAATTGGAACTCGGCAATCTCAAATCTAGTTATCAGGTAATTGTCATCTGTCAGGTTCACAGCCAAGCCGACACCTCCCCTCTCAACTGCACCTCTTTAAACTGTCAAAGTTCGCCCTTCTGAAATCTGGTCCTTTAGTGGAATTTTCCCACGTCTGCCTGAAAATCTAACTGGAATCTAATTTCTTTGTGATTTCTGTTAGATTTTCAGGGCGGCGTCGTTTCAGACTGGACGGACGGCTGGCTAATGTGACTGTTCGACTGACAACTGGCAAGATTGCCGATTCTGACTATTTAAGCCAGTGAGGACCTTTAATGCACAAAGTGAAACACCATGCGCAGATCAGGCTGGCTGACTTTAAACTGGATAAATAATTATTTAAGGCATCATTAACCAAACATAGATGAAGAAAGGACAAATCGTGAAAGAATACCTCATATATATAGGTATTGGTAATTACTTCGAATAAACAGAAAAAGTGGTAAAGTAACAGATTACCAATATCGGCTTTCGCGACAGTTGCTGGTCGAACAAACGCGACAGAAAATAGTAATAGTGAATAAATATTTTTCAACGGATTTTCACCACCATGACAATTTCAGTGGCGTGCTGGGGCTGATGACGAACAGCATAACGATGGCAATAAAATGAACAAACTAAAGCTGTCCCGACTCTACCAAGTGAAAAATAATAAATACATCGCCGTA
>NW_024744357.1:1518813-1559045 GCF_018991925.1 Homarus americanus | reverse complement strand
GAAAAGGTGAGGAATAGTTTCTTCAAGGTCAGTGGTGGAGTTGACAGGTAAGGGAGAGTCGACTGTCTTTATGTTGGGAACCACTAGATCTCCTACCAAGTCATTACCTAATAATAAATGAATGCCGCTCACAGGCATTGGATCTTTCCTAATGGCTACTTGCACTTCCCCAGTAATCAAGGGACATTGGAGGTGCACTTTAGCTAAAGGATAGGAAGAATGGGATGAGAGATCTGAAATTAGAACACTCTCATTAGTAAATGCTGTAGATATATCAGGAATGACGTTAAACAGGAGGATAGATTGTGCTGCGCCCGTATCACGTAGTATACGAATAGGGAAAGAACTAGACCCCTCTATGATTGAAATTTTTCCCTCATAGGTGAATGAAGAGAAGAGATCCTGATGGGGCCTTTCCACATTGGTGGTTGCTATTGGTTTGAATTTGGGATCCAGGGAACTACTTTTAGAAGTTCGACACTTTGGGTGTTTACAAGACTGGATCGTATGGCCTGGTTTTTTACAGTAAGAACAATAAAACTTGGTTGCATTAGGAGGGGGGGGGGGTAGGTGTGGGACCTTTCGACCTACCACTCACGTCCCCAAGGTTATCATCAGAGGAGGACCTAACATGCTGGAAAGTACCACGTTCCCTACTGCCCAGTGACTCCACCAGCAAGGCGTACGCATCAGCCAGCTCAGCCGCACGCCCCAAATTAACCTCTCCACGCTCCTCCACATGCTTCAAGATGTGAAATGGTATCTTGCTCTTCCACTCCTCCAGGACTACCAAGTTTAACAAATCCTGAAATGTGGAGGTCTCTGTAGCCTCTAACCACTTCTTGAAAAACCTAAGCTTTTCTTGAGCAAACTCAACAAAGGTGTGTGAAAATGTTTTGGTTTGTTTACGAAACTTCTGCCGGTATCTATCTGGCGTGATAGCATAAGAGGTGAGGATATTCTTTTTTACGTTATCATAGTCATCAGTCTGGTCTAAACAGTTATAAACACTACGAGCCTTACCACATAATTTAGGAACTAACACCGACACCCACTGGTCCTTAGGCCACTCATTCTTCACGGCTATTTTCTCAAAAGTCCTAAATGACCCGTCCATATCAGATTCATCAAACTCGGGAACAAGGGAAGAAGCATTAGCAGGGTTAAAAGCAGCTAGTCTCTCTTTTAATGCCACTTCTTTTGATTTAAACTCCGATGTTAAGGTGACTTCTTTCTCTTTCACCTGTAGTTCTTTCAGTCTAACCTCCTGCTCCAACTTGGCCTGTTCCGACCTTTCCTCATGCTCCAACTTGGCCTGTTCCGACCTTTCCTCATGCTCCAACTTGGCCTGTTCCGACCTTTCCTCATGCTCCAACTTGGCCTGTTCCAACTTGGCGTGTTCCAACTTTTCTTCATGCTCCAACTTGGCCTGTTCCAGCTCATGCTCCAACTGGAGTTCTTTCATTTTGATTTGGAACTCGAATCTAGCTCGTTCTAGTTCTAAGGCGTCTATTCTTTGTGTTTCTTCTTGAGGGCTAGCCAGACCTGAGGCAACTTCTGAGTGAGGAGGGGTGGTGGATAGTGGTTGAAGTTTCTTGGACATGGGAGTTAATCGGTCAACAGTGGATTCTTTTAAAACTTCTTGTTGAACCAACATTTCAATTACCTGATTTTTTAACATTTCCTTAGTCAGTTGCTGTGAATATGGGATATTGTAATCGTTGGCTATTTCTTTCCATTCTTTCTTCAGGATATTAACACGTAATTTAGCTACGGAAGGATTTTCAATAAAATCCTGGAGATCAAAACCTGAGGTGGTCATTGCTAAGAAAAACTAGATAAATTAATTAATGGCCAAAAAGATAAGATAAGTGGATTACCCTAGAAAATATCACGGCAGTGGATAACCAGAAAGTCCCGGAAACTACCCAAGTTATACCTAGGGAAATTACACTTATGAATATTGTTCTTCTCATAAGATCCTTAGATAAGGATAAGAGACTTGGAAAGATACTTGAAACAGGAAGGGCGTATTACGGCATTAATATAAAGATCCGGATAAACAACCCTTGAGTTACTTTATTATTGACCCCGAATGAGATAATGAGAGGAACAATAATTGAGGCTTTATAATTATGGGGTCCTGGTAGAGCGGGGCGTCCCAAGATATCACTTCACCCTAAACTAGTGACTATGGAACAGCCTACTCTGGAGCGAGGGTACGGCATTAAACAGATCCGGATTCTTCCCTACACTCGATAAGACTTACTACACGACTGCCTACGTGTAATAACAGGTAAGCCTTATGACACTTGGAACCTAATATCCTACGTCTGTCACTCTTACTGTACGATAATACCAATATATGCACACACATATGAAGGAAACTTTAAACCACCGTAAAGCAATTGTGAACAGAAGTGACTGGGAGGAATAATTAACAAGGAGTAACAAGGGGGGAAGAAATATGGCACTTAAGGTTGGGTCCTGTCACGGTCGCCATTTGTTACGAGTTGGGGATTTAGAATATAGTTAAAAGTCTACCCAGATCCCAACAGGCAACAAAAATATAAAAAAAACTTAAACAAACAAAGACAATTGGACTATAAAAGGGTAGACAAAGGATGAGAGTTTTTGTTGTGTATAATAAAGTACCATAAATTCCTTAACAAAATATTCAGCTTTCTATAATTTACCGTTAACCATACTTAACCTAAACATACGCAACATTGGCTTAACAGTATACACATATTTATACAACATACAACAAACAGAAGCAAGTGGAGGTGGGAGGCAATATAAGATTACAAAATACTCAAGTGCAGTGCTGAGATGGCTGACGAGTAAGGCTGAGTATTGAAGAAGATGGTAGGTAGTCACTGTACCGTAGGTTTCCAGGATAGGTGATCCTAGTGTGGTCACTGCCCATAGTGAACTGAACTCTCCTCGATCTGGAGCTGATGAGGAAGACTTGGAGGAGGTGACGCAACAACCAGGATATGGAGAAGGGAAACCCCGGAGTGGTAACTAAGACTAGTCATACTCGGGTTTCGTCCCTAGATGGAGTTGCTCGTTGTGCTGGGTAGGTAGATCATGACAATAGATGGCGTGGTTCGTAGTCCTGGGTAGGTAGATCATGAAAACTGATGGCGTGGTTCGTAACACATACATAATGCAAACAAGTCAATATGTCGCGACCGGGAACTTGAACGTCACTGTAGATTCGTGTTCAGCAAAATAACTTACAAATGAAATCATATTGTAAAGTGGTTCTCTTCTATAATTTGTTCATAAAGTTCTAACCGAAAGAGATTTTTTTTTCATTATACCGTGGAAATATCCAAACTGCTACACTTAAGGTAATTTACCCCCGTGTTAGGAATCCCCGTAAAACATTAATGGTGGTCTATCAGTTTCCAGACCACATTAAATACTTCTTTATGTTTGGAAAAGATACTGGAGACAGTGATAGTGGGTCGTCATGTGTATACGAGATATAAACAGAATGTTTATGTGTATATGTACAGGAGACCTTACAAAGCATCATTAGTGTCAAATGAACAGAGAAACTAAAGGTGACGAATTGCGTGTATTTCGTCTACCTGTCTATCTGTCTGTCTGAGGTGTGAGCATCTGTAAGTGAGGCAGAAGCTTCCTTAAAAATAACACTCCTCGAAAAGATGAAATATTCCATGATCAATAAACACACAAATGTTTGCGTTACGTCTGTAGCAGAATTTCATCCGTGTATAATTTTAGTCTAGGATTGGCGTATGGTTCACACGTAAGTGTCTCACAGTTTCTCTCTGCCTCTCACGCCGATAGCCTCCTCAACTTCATGACCTTGTTCTGGCTGGTTAACATAAACACTTATCTGTGTAATGCAAAAACAGCTGAATCACAATAGAGTTATAACCGCATGCGAATATTCTGCAATCGTAAATTTAGAACAATATCTGTATTCGAGAATATCAAGCGTAACTCTTCTTTGTCAAGGTTATTACGTCACAGGTGTTGACTGAGGCCCCGAGTATATAAGATGGTATTACACCTCAATGATCATCAGTCTGAATCGTCTTCCTCACAAAACAACAAACATGTCTCTTAAGGTATCTTGGCAGTCATTAAGCAACGCCATGAATCTTTATATCATCCTTGTTTATTTTTGGAAAATATAGCTTTTATTTCAGTTATAAACTATAGAATATATATCATACAACCTTAAAATTTTCAGACCGCCTTATCATGAACCCTCAGTAATAGAAAATAATAATGATAAAAACTTTCACAGTTCGTGCTCGTGTTGTGTGTTGTGAGGATGGCAGTGGCGCGCCCCCAGAATCACCCCAGACAGTACTATGGCTCCCCAGGTTCTGACGTGAGTAGTGCCACCTGTCTGTGTCAACACCCCCAACAAACTATAGTGGCTGACACCAGTATAATATTAACATGTGTATAACTGGTCAACCTGACTATGGTGAATTTTGTGAGACAGCAAATATCCACATTTTATTATTATTGTTGCAGACTCCTGCTCAGTACAACTTCAACTGGCAAGTAAAGGATGACCCCTCCGGCAATGATTTCGGCCACGAAGAGTCCCGTGACGGCGACAACACCCAGGGCTCCTACTACGTGTTGCTTCCCGACGGTCGTCTACAAAGAGTCACCTACACTGTTAATGGAGACTCCGGTTACGTGGCCGAGGTCAACTACGAGGGTGAGGCCCACTTCCCTACATACCAGTCGTCCTACACCCCAACTCCTGCCTACGGCTAAGAATTAATGAATTCATAATATTTATTATAACAATCAATTATTATTTGTAAATTAAATTTCTGCAAAGATATTTCCTTTTTCCTAAACCCTGAGACAGGAGAAAACATGGCATCTTGTTAATGTTGTCTTGCACAGTATATTTCTCCTCCTAAAACATTAACCGTAATACATAAAAGAAACTTTAGATCTACAACATATAGAGCCACATTAAAGTATACTAGAGATCACTGGAGTGTTAAGGGATCACTTGAAGATCGAATATTAATACGACAATATTTTTGTGTCTAATTTTGTACAGGAGACGTTAATGTTGTTTGTGTGGGAGTACATACAGGTATAGCGTTAATAGTGTCAGTGTGTAGAAAAGAAACATTTCTAGTAAGTCTACTGTATAAGAGACAATAATAATTGCATAGGAGATAGCAGGACACGTTGATTTTGTGTCTATCAATGTATGAGACGTAATACTGTGACAATGAGTTAAAAGAAATTAATAGTCTTTCCTTTTATATACAGAAGCATCCAGGTGTGTTATTACACCCCTACCGTGTTTCCCTTGCTCATGTGGCGCTGTCGCACTACTCGTGTGGCCACGGAACTGATAGTGCCTTGCGACTTTGGCACATGAACAAGGAAGACACTGTTGGGGTGTAACAACATAATGTACATGAGGTGTTAACAGTACTTTATGGGGACCTATTATGGTGTTATGTAACCAAAACAATTTTGCTCCATATCAATATTGAATGATAAACGAGTCACTTTGAAATAATTGCCCGTTAAGGACAGTGTGAACACACACTGTATACCATGCCTTCGGTGTACAACAGGCAGCATTGCTACATTATACTTTCCCTCCTTTACTTTTCAAATTACTTAGTTGGGTGAACCAGTGATGTATTCACTCCATCTTTGCACCCTATTTACATAAACATAGTATCACGTATTAGAAACTTCTGTCAACAGTTTCAAGTTTACTCAGAACGTCCAAAAAATATTTAGTGAAATAATGTATGTCAGATGTTAACTAGAAATTCCCCTCGCGAATAAGTTGCAGTGGGTTCCCAGAGAATTTAAGTATCGGAAAAGGAAATAGTCAGTAAATTTTAGATATCAGATACGAGGAGGGTAGTTAACATGCTTATAATAAATCTTAATACTAATAAATATCAAATTACAACACCTGGATTGGCTGTGTAATGACAAGACGCCGGTCCTATGCCAGGTAAAACCGAACACACAAGATTTTAAAGTAGTAAATGGCAAAACAGATACAAGAATACGAGCATTCTGGTGGTCCTGTGTAATGGCGCTCAAAAAAGTACGTAAGTAAGGATCTCGGACCTTATATCACAAATAAATAAAGCCTAATGATAAAGGTTCACTGGCAAAATCATGTAAGTCACATTATGAGCTCACAAGTAGCACGCGAGGCTGAAAAGATCACTTTGATAATAGTGGTGAAATACACAATGATCACATAGCCGTAAGGTAGCAGATACGAGGCTGAAACTTGCGTTGAGGAAGACGAACTTTTCAAACACTGGCTGTTGAAGAGGGAATGAGTGCTTGAACAGCAGCTGGACAAGGCTTATATGGACTCGACTCACGAAAACCGTGGGCTTATGACAGCACTTCTGTTATATGCGACGTTGGTTGGTTGATGAGCTACTCTAGTGGCTATTATTATAACTAATTCTCCTGATGTTATCTAAGTACTCGATGGTCGAAAGAAAGCGATAACATGACAAGTTTTACTTGAGATCAAAACCATTCGAATTATCCTACACATGGTGTATTGAGGTAAAAATTAGTTTATGAAGCCCAGCTGTGGATATCGTTCACTATATACGAGTATTTTGGTTAGCGAAGAGAAATTGCGGCCGACAATGAGCTCGATTATCTACACTTTACAATCTAAAAAAGTCCTTTCACTTCTGGAAGGACTGTACGAACAACTTCTGGGCGAATAAGTACTTCTTCGAACGGGAACCCAGTTGTATTCACTCGGCCGCTGCACCTCTGATAGAATACACGAACTTGAGTACACAAAGGGAAGACGTTACCATAAAAACTGACTCTAAAGGTTGTGAGGATCGGCAAGTTAGGCAGAAGTGTCCTTAAAACCCACATCCTACGAAAAATAATTATTCAGTGATCAATAAACCCACAATTAGTTGAACTAGTTACATCACTAGAAGAATCTCGTCATGTATAAATGTAATCCATGATTGGTGTATGGTTCAGTGTCTCACTGTTTTGCTCGATAAACACCTTCCCACTGTTTTGTTTTTCTCTCTCATCGTCTCTTCATTTTCTTCGGCCTTGTGCTGACCAGACAAAATCAACACAGCTTTGTTTAATGTAAAAATAGCTGAATTACAGAAGAATTCAAAACCAAAAGCGCATAAGTTGCCTCGCTATTTTAGAATAATTATTTGCATTACACAGAATCTCTCCGCATTATCAGGCGCAATTCCTCTGTGTCAAGGTTATGACGTCACATGTGTTGACAGAAGCCCGAGTATATAAGGTAGTGTTACACCTCGATGATCATCAGTCTGGGTCTTCTTTATCACAAAACAACAAACATGTCTCTTAAGGTATCATGACAGTCATGAATCATCGTCAGGAACTTTGATCCTTGCTTATATATGAAATATATAGCGTCTACTTCAGCTATGATCTATTGAAAATATATCATAGCCTCAAGAAATTCAGAACTCCCTTTGCATGAACTATCACGAACATAAAATAATAATGAAATATTTTTTAATAATAATATATTCTTTCACAGTTCGTGCTCGTGTTGTGTGTTGTGACGATGCCAGTGGCGCGCCCCCAAAATCACCCCAGCGAGTACTATGGCTCCCCAGTTTCCAACGTGAGTAGTGCCCCCTGTCTGTGTCAACACCCTCAACAAACCAAGTGGCTTACACAAGTATAATATTAACTTGTGTATAACTGGTCAACCTGGCTGTGGTGACTATTATGGGAGAGAGTAAATATACACCTTTCATTATTGTTGTTGCAGACTCCTGCTCAGTACAACTTCAACTGGCAAGTAAAAGATGACCCCTCCGGCAATGACTTCGGTCACGAAGAGTCCCGTGACGGCGATAACACCCAGGGCTCCTACTACGTGCTGCTTCCCGACGGTCGCCTGCAAAGTGTCACCTACACTGTCAACGGCGACTCCGGCTACGTGGCCGAGGTGACCTACGAGGGTGAGGCCCAGTACCCTACATACCAGCCTTCCTACACCCCAACTCCTGGCTACGCCTAAAGCTTGAAGTGATAATATTTATGTAATATACCGGATAATAAACTAAAATATGTAAATAAAAATTTTGCATTGAAATTTGCTTTTTCCAATAACTTTAGACAAAAGCGAAATATAACTTATTGTTAATGGTCTTTTGCACAATATATTTCACTACTAAAATATTACCTGAATTAGGTAAGAAAATATTAACATGTACAACATACAGAATCAGATAGAAGGATACTAGAGATCACTGCAGTGTCAAAGGATGAATTGAAGGTTACATGATAAGGCGACGTTGTTTTTGAGTCAATATTTACACTGTAGATTATGACGTTAATGGTGTGTCAGTGTGCATAATACAGACGTTTCTGTTGTGTCTAGTGTACAGGAGACGTTTGTAACTAGACAGATCTCGTATAGAAGATATTACATATAGGTAGAATATTTATAGTAAGAGGAATGTAAAGAGAGGAAGTTTGGTAGCGTGGCCAGTTAGTTATTATTATACTTATATTACATGTTACGTTCTTAAGGGACAACTTCTCAAACACCACATCGATACAACTATTTATTCATTCACTCAATGACATGGACACATTAATATCAATATCATATCGGAGTTACTAGCACATTATGTTTACGTTACTCGACAGACTCACGTGTAACCTGACGGAGGCCCAGCGGGTGCTGGCTGAGCTGCCTCCTATGGGAGACCCTGCTTAGCTGGTGACGCCGGGGTCTGGTCGGGAAGTCTCCCTCCCGACCTGGTGGGAGGACGAGCGTGACTCTGAGTGAGTTAACAGAATGACGACCCGAACGGGAGAGAGATGAATCGGATATGAATAATGAGAGTAACCAGAATTATCTGAAGAATGTGACCCCCTGGACGGGACTGCAGGGCCTTTATATGGGGGAGAAACAGTGGGCGTTTGACCTTTGCCAATTAACACTAAACTGGTTAGATCTGGACAGCTGTGTTTGCCCAGGTGCGTGGTCATGCCCGGGTGTGTCTTGGTTTGGTGTGGTTTCCTTAACACGGTTATATCATAGGATTACTCAAGTACTTAGGCCGGGGTCAGGTCCCTTGGGTCCTGACCCAGGGTGTGTCAACCTGGTATGTGAGGTTACCACAAGGCCTGTAGTACTCACTGTTATATGTGTTGTAATTCTCTGGGCTGTAAGCTGTGGTCTGATAATCAATCATTACACGTTCAAAGTTTGTATAGGAGTTAACCGGACAAGTTAATTATGTGTCTATTGGTGTATGAGCTGCGTTAAGAGTATGTTCAAAAAATTAAAGGAGAATTTGATAGTGTTTCTCTGCATGTACAGAACACTAGATGTTAACAGTATTTTTATAGGTATGTCGACGGAAAGAAGTCCTTAACAGTGAGTTATGTTCCCAAAATATCAAAATTTGTCATATCAGCAATAAACGATAAATGCGTCTCTTAGGGATGATTACCCGATAGGTTCAGAATAAGCACCACACTGTAGAGTATACTAAACCTTCGGTAAACAAAAGGCAGTATGGCCACAGTGCACTCACCGGCCTTTACACCCCAAATTGTTCAGTTGGGTGCATTGCAGTGACCTGGGTTCGAGCAAGCGGCTCCTATGACAGGAGGAAAACGCTACATCAACTCCACCTTCGCGATAAAATAACATATAGTAACAACTAACAGGAAGACACACAGCAATGTATTCAGGAGACATCAGTACATTATGTAGTGAACATATGTACGTGTAACACGGGTCGGTAATGTACCCCAAGTGGGGCGGGTAACCGCCTGCACTTCACATAAGAACATAAGAACATAAGAATGGAGGAAACTGCAGCGGGCCTATTGGCCCATACTGGGCAGTCCCGTTTACACCCAACCCCTATTGCTCATATGAGCATCCAACCTATGTTTGAAGCAATTCAGCGTATTCGAGTTAATGATGATATTTGGTAACTTGTTCCATTCATCCACTACTCTGTTCCCAAACCAGTGTTTACCTATTTCACGCCTAAATCTAAATTTGTCTAATTTAAAACCATTGTTACGAGTTCGCTCCTGGTTGGATAATTTGAGTACCTTTGTAATGTCCCCTTTGTTTAGCCCTGCCTTCCACTTATACACCTCTATCAGGTCGCCCCTCGCTCTACGTCTCTCAAGGGAGTGCAAATTAAGATGCTTTAACCTGTCTCTATACTCAAGGTTCCTAAGGCCCGGGATTAGTCTTGTCATTCTCCTCTGAATTCTTTCCAAGGTTTCTATATCCATTCTGTAATACGGTGACCAGAACTGAACTGCGTAATCCAGGTGTGGTCTCACAAGAGCAAGATACAGTTTTAGGATGACCTCGCTAGTCTTGTAACTAACACTCCTTTGTATGAACCCAAGTACTTTATTAGCCTTGTTACGAGCAAAAACACATTGTTTACTTGGCTTAAGGTTCCTACTTATCATTACTCCTAAATCTCTCTCGCAGTCGGATTTCTCTATGGCATCGTTGTTCATCTGTTATCTGGTTTCTCTGTTTACGTCTCCTATACTGAGTACTTTACATTTGTCTACGTTGAATTTCATCTGCCATTTTTCAGACCATTCGAAAAATTTGTTTAGATCTTCCTGTAGTTTTGCCGAGTCCTCGTCAGATTTGATAACACGTCCTATTTTAGTGTCATCAGCAAATTTACTTATGTTGCTGTCTATGCCGATATCTATGTCGTTTATGTATATAATAAACAATAAAGGTCCAAGTGAGCGGGACACCGGAGTTACTGGTGTTTCTCTAGGAGCCCATTCACCCAGCCTCACCTCGGTGTGGCGAACATGCGCATTAAACATACGCAGCCGCGGAGGTTTCAGAAATTGGTCAAAAGTTCGACAAAAGTACGTGTACCCCGGGTCGAGTATGTACCCCAGGTTGGGCGCGCACATGCCTGCACTCTGCACAGAGAGGTGTAAAAGTGAACATTATGAGTAAAGGTAATAAGGGATGCAACCATCCAGTCTTAATGTATCTTTAATACGAGAACTATCAGCCCATGACCTCTGACCTTTCCAGTTAATCTCTGACCTTCAGAACACTTTCAGATGTAAACCGTTATTATGTAGAGTCTCATATGTAATTACCATGTCAGGACGTTTCAGTCACAGGTGTTTCTGCCTCATCGTCCTCTACTAAGCTCTTTCATCCTAAACGTACGGGTATTAGCCTGTTATGTGTCAACTTAGCTCATCAATCTTGAATGTTTTCAACTCTTTATCTTCGAATATAATTGATTCGTTCAGAACAATATCTAATAAACATATATTTTTTTCCATTCTCTAGGAGCGTAGTGGGTATTATTCATTAAACTAATTCCTCGTACGTTACCTAAGACTTGGTGGCCGAAGGATCACAATACCATGACACGTTTTACTTGATGTCAGAATAATTCAGATTATCTTACACATGGCATAGTCTCACAAGCCCAACGGTGGGTATCGTTCACTGTACAGTATGCGAGGTGAACAGGAGGTATTTTGGCCGACAATGAGCTCAACTATCTTCATTTTCCTAATTATAAAATCCCTTTACAGATGGAAGTATTGTGAGAGCACCATTTGGGCCAACAAGCAACCCTAAGGACGGGAAGCGAGTAATGCCTTCACTCGGCCGCTGCACCTCTGGTAGAATGTACGAACTTACGTATATAAAGGGAAGAAGTTACCATAAAAACTGACCCTGAAGGTTAATGAGGAGGTGTGAGCATCTGTAAGCGAGGCAAAAGTGTCCTTAAAAATACTCGTCCTGGAAAACATTAAATACAGTATTCCAAGATCAATAAACTCACAATTAGTTGAACGAGTTACATTACTGGAATAATTTCATCATGTATAATGTTTACTCGTGATAGGTGTATGGTTTACACTTAAATGTCTCACTGTTCTGCTCCATAAACACCTTCCCTCTGCTGTTTTTTCTCTCATCGACTCCTCAACTACTTCGGCCTTGTGCTTTCCTGTCCACATCAAGTTTTTCTTAATATAAAAATTGCTGAATAACTGTGGAATTCAAAATCACAAGCACAATTTTGCACTCGCTAATTTAGAACAATTATTTACATTACATGAAATGTCTCGGCACTATCAAACGTAACTCTTCTCTGTCAAGGTTATTACGTCACATGTGTTGACTGAGGCCCGGAGTATATAAGACGGTGTTACACCTCGATGATCATCATTCTGGGTCTTCTTCCTCACAAAACAACAAACATGTCTCTTAAGGTATCATGACAGTCATGAATCACCGGCATTAATTAATATATAATCCTTGTTTATCTGTGGAATATAAAGTTAACACTTAAGCCTTAAACTATTCAAAATATATCATAGAATACAACCCTAAAATGTCAGAACTTCCCCTGCATGAAATATCAATAAAAGAAAACAATAATCTTATAAACCTTCGCAGTTTGTGCTTGTGTTGTGTGCTGCAACGATGACAGTGGCGCGCCCCCAAAATCGCCCAAATGAGTACTATAGCTCCACAGGTCCTGACGTGAGTAGCGCCACCTGTCTGTGTCACAACCCTCTAAACACTTATGGATGACACCAACCAAATATTAAGCTTCATGTAAAACAGATCAACCTGGCCGTGGTGGCTCGAGTGAGACAGTAAATATACACCTTTCATTATTGTTGTTGCAGACTTCTGCTCAGTACAACTTCAACTGGCAAGTGAAAGATGACCCCTCCGGCAATGACTTCGGTCACGAAGAGTCCCGTGACGGCGACAACACCCAGGGCTCCTACTACGTGCTGCTTCCCGACGGTCGCCTGCAGAGGGTCACCTACACTGTCAACGGCAACTCAGGCTACGTGGCCGAGGTGACCTACGAGGGTGAGGCCCAGTTCCCTACATACCAGTCCTCCTACACCCCAGCTCCTCGCTACGCTTAAGGATTCTTTAAGTGATAATATTTATTGTAACATAACCAACTAATATATGTAAAAAAAACATATATATATATTGATTTTTTTTCTCCAAATCCTTAGACAAGAGGAAGAAATTATATATTTTTTTAATGTTTCATGAACAATATTAAAACTTTGTTTGGTGAGACAAACTATATATCTGCAACATGTAGGGCCATATCTTAGTATACTGGAGATCACTGCAATGCTAAAAGATAAGTTGAAAGTCGAATGGTAATACAACACTTTCCGAGCCGAAAATGATGGAGGTGACGTCAGTTTTGTGTTCACGTTACCCTATTTTTCACGTCCATCCTGACCAATTGTCCTACATGACCACCACTTCCATAACCGAAGAAAAACTACAGTATATGTGGTGGCTGTCAAAATGTGGGTAAACTATTTTAGTACAAAAATAGATATTACTGTAATATTTATTTGGCGTTGTTAAGTCCTTTTCATATATAATTTCATCTGTAAAAGGAAACGCAGAACAATATCTGAGACCAGCAAATGTTACAATGAGAAAACTTATACTCCTGTTGATCTACTAACAAAAAAATTCATAATTTGTTGACTGATAGAGCACAACACATTTCATCTGAGTCATAGATAATTTCTTTACTTTTGTCTAACAAAAATTGTTTGGCGGCAACGCCATCTCATATCTAATTAATTATTGACATGTTGACTCTAATTTCATAATTTTGCCCACCACCTTGATATTACCGGATGTACACATACTGCTTATAATTGTTGCCTTGTCACCAGTATTTGTGACAGTTAATAATGTATAATTATTGCTGTCTTGTCACAAACACGCCAGCCTACCAGTTTCTGACAAACACTTGGTAATCTTTTCACTTCCAACATATTAAATATCTAACGCTAAACTAATGCACCGACCAGCTGTATCATTCCACTAAATGTGACGAAGCACCTACTGCTAGCTTTAATGGGTGCCTGACTGGCTGCACTAAATGTTAGCAAACCAGCAAAATATTTTACAAAAGTACATTAACACACACTGATACTATCTCAGTTACATGATATTCATAATGTAATTCAAGTTGTATTATTATACTTATTTACATAATATTTGTATGAAAATAAGGTAGTACTGTTAGATATTATCCACTAAGTACCAGCAACTTTACGAAACTTTCCCATAGAAGGAAACCTGTATCTTACCTCAAGAATATCCAAAACAAGGTGGAGGAATTCCAATTATCCTAAATTTTATTTTGGCGAATTTCCATTTTTTTTTTTTTTTTTTTAATATACGTTCCTTTACCGAGGACACCATGTGGGCGCTTCATTATGTTGATGTATGCTTTATAACAACCCACAAAACGCTAAGCGACCGATCACCACCCAGTGACCTTTCAATATACCTTACCTAACCAAACCTACCTAATCTAACCTAATTTAACTTAACCTAAGATAATATATATCCATTCTTGAATTAGAGGTGGATTTGGTTTGTTTCAACTTATTTACACCAATCACATCTGTTACGAGTTGGGGATTTAGAATATAGTTAAAAGTCTACCCAGATCCCAACAGGCAACAATAATAAAAAAACCTAACACAAACAGAGACAATCGGACTATAAAAGGGTAGACAAAGGATGCGAGATTTTGTTGTGTATAATAAAGTACCATAAATTCCTTAACAAAATATTCAGCTTTCTATAATTTACCCTTAACCATACTTAACCTAAACATACGCAACATTGGCTTAACAGTATATACATATTTATACAACATACAACAAACAGAAGCAAGTGGAGGTGGGAGGCAATATAAGATTACAAAATACTCAAGTGCAGTGCTGAGATGGCTGACGAGTAAGGCTGAGTATTGAAGAAGATGGTAGGTAGTCACTGTGCCGTAGGTTTCCAGGATAGGTGATCCTAGTGTGGTCACTGCCCAGAGTGAACTGAACTCTCCTCGATCTGGAGCTGATGAGGAAGACTTGGAGGAGGTGACGCAACAACCAGGATATGGAGAAGGGAAACCCCGGAGTGGTAACTAAGACTAGTCATACTCGGGTTTCGTCCCTAGATGGCGTTGCTCGTGGTGCTGGGTAGGTAGATCATGACAATAGATGGCGTGGTTCGTAGTCCTGGGTAGGTAGATCATGAAAACTGATGGCGTGGTTCGTAACACATACATAATGCAAACAAGTCAATATGTCGCGACCGGGAACTTGAACGTCACTGTAGATTCGTGTTCAGCAAAATAACTTACAAATAAAATCATATTGTAAAGTGGTTCTCTTCTATAATTTGTTCATAAAGTTCTAACCGAAAGAGATTTTTTTTTCATTATACCGTGGAAATATCCAAACTGCTACACTTAAGGTAATTTACCCCGGTGTTAGGAATCCCCGTAAAACATTAATGGTGGTCTATCAGTTTCCAGACCACATTAAATACTTCTTTATGTTTGGAAAAGATACTGGAGACAATGATAGTGGGTCGTCATGTGTATACGAGATATAAACAGAATGTTTATGTGTATATGTACAGGAGACCTTACAAAGCATCATTAGTGTCAAATGAACAGAGAAACTAAAGGTGACGAATTGCGTGTATTTCGTCTACCTGTCTATCTGTCTGTCTGAGGTGTGAGCATCTGTAAGTGAGGCAGAAGCTTCCTTAAAAATAACACTCCTCGAAAAGATGAAATATTCCATGATCAATAAACACACAAATGGTTGCGTTACGTCTGTAGCAGAATTTCATCCGTGTATAATTTTAGTCTATGATTGGCGGATGGTTCACACGTAAGTGTCTCACAGTTTCTCTCTGCCTCTCACGCCGATAGCCTCCTCAACTTCATGACCTTGTTCTGGCTGGTGAACATAAACACATATCTGTGTAATGCAAAAACAGCTGAATCACAATAGAGTTATAACCGCATGCGAATATTCTGCAATCGTAAATTTAGAACAATATCTGTATTAGAGAATATCAAGCGTAACTCTTCTTTGTCAAGGTTATTACGTCACAGGTGTTGACTGAGGCCCCGAGTATATAAGATGGTATTACACCACAATGATCATCAGTCTGAGTCTTCTTCCTCACAAAACAACAAACATGTCTCTTAAGGTATCATGGCAGTCATTAAGCAGCGCCATGAATTTTTATATAATCCTTGTTTATTTTTGGAAAATAAAGCTTTTATTTCAGTTATAAACTATAGAAAATATATCATACAACCATAAAAATTTCAGACCGCCTTATCATGAACTCTCAGTAATAGAAAATAATAATGATAAAAACTTTCACAGTTCGTGCTCGTGTTGTGTGTTGTGAGGATGGCAGTGGCGCGCCCCCAGAATCACCCCAGACAGTACTATGGCTCCCCAGGTTCTGACGTGAGTAGTGCCACCTGTCTGTGTCAACACTCCCAACAAACTATAGTGGCTGACACCAGTATAATATTAACATGTGTATAACTGGTCAACCTGACCATGGTGACTTTAGTGAGACAGCAAATGTCCACATTTTATTATTATTGTTGCAGACTCCTGCTCAGTACAACTTCAACTGGCAAGTAAAGGATGACCCCTCCGGCAATGATTTCGGCCACGAAGAGTCCCGTGACGGCGACAACACCCAGGGCTCCTACTACGTGTTGCTTCCCGACGGTCGTCTACAAAGAGTCACCTACACTGTTAATGGAGACTCCGGTTACGTGGCCGAGGTCAACTACGAGGGTGAGGCCCAGTTCCCTACATACCAGTCGTCCTACACCCCAACTCCTGCCTACGGCTAAGAATTGATGAATTCATAATACTTATTATAACAATCAATTATTATTTGTAAAATAAATTTCTGCAAAGATAATTCCTTTTTCCTAAACCCTGAGACAGGAGAAAACATGGCATCTTGTTAATGTTGTCTTGCACAGTATATTTCTCCTCCTAAAACATTAACCGTAATATATAAAAGAAACTTTAGATCTACAACATATAGAGCCACATAAAAGTATACTAGAGATCACTGGAGTGTTAAGGGATCACTTGAAGATCGAATATTAATACGACATTATTTTTGTGTCTAATTTTGTACAGGAGACGTTAATGTTGTTTGTGTGGGAGTACATACAGGTATAGCGTTAATAGTGTTAGTGTGTAGAAAAGAAACATTTCTAGTAAGTCTACTGTATAAGAGACAATAATAATTGCATAGGAGAGAGCAGGACACGTTGATTTTGTGTCTATCAATGTATGAGACGTAATACTGTGACAATGAGTTTAAAGAAATTAATAGTCTTTCCTTTTATATACAGTAGCATCCAGGTGTGTTATTACACCCCTACCGTGTTTCCCTTGCTCATGTGGCGCTGTCGCACTACTCGTGTGGCCACGGAACTGATAGGGCCTTGCGAATTTGGCACATGAACAAGGAAGACACGGTTGGGGTGTAACAACATAATGTACATGAGGTGTTAACAGTACTTTATGGGGACCTATTATGGTGTTATGTAACCAAAACAATTTTGCTCCATATCAATATTGAATGATAAACGAGTCTCTTTGAAATAATTGCCCGTTAAGGACAGTGTGAACACACACTGTATACCATGCCTTCGGTGTACAACAGGCAGCATTGCTACATTATACTTTCCCTCCTTTACTTTTCAAATTACTTAGTTGGGTGAACCACTGATGTATTCACTCCATCTTTGCACCCTATTTACATAAACATAGTATCACGTATTAGAAACTTCTGTCAACAGTTTCAGGTTTACTCAGAACGTCCAAAAAATATTTAGTGAAATAATGTATGTCAGATGTTAACTAGAAATTCCCCTCGCGAATAAGTTGCAGTGGGTTCCCAGAGAATTTAAGTATCGGAAAAGGAAATAGTCAGTAAATTTTAGATATCAGATACGAGGAGGGTAGTTAACATGCTTATAATAAATCTTAATACTAATAAATATCAAATTACAACACCTGGATTGGCTGTGTAATGACAAGACGCCGGTCCTATGCCAGGTAAAACCGAACACACAAGATTTTAAAGTAGTAAATGGCAAAACAGATACAAGAATACGAGCACTCTGGTGGTCCTGTATAATGGCGCTCAAAAAAGTACGTAAGTAAGGATCTCGGACCTTATATCACAAATAAATAAAGCCTAATGATAAAGGTTCACTGGCAAAATCATGTAAGTCACATTATGAGCTCACAAGTAGGACGCGAGGCTGAAAAGATCACTTTGACAATAGTGGTGAAATACACAATGATCACATAGCCGTAAGGTAGCAGATACGAGGCTGAAACCTGCGCTGAGGAAGACGAACTTTTCAAACACTGGCTGTTGAAGAGGGAATGAGTGCTTGAACAGCAGCTGGACAAGGCTTATATGGACTCGACTCACGAAAAACCGCGGGCTTTTGACAGCACTTCTGTTATATGCGACGTTGGTTGGTTGATGAGCTACTCTAGTGGCTATTATTATAACTAATTCTCCTAATGTTATCTAAGTACTCGATGGTCGAAAGAAAGCGATAACATGCCAAGTTTTACTTGAGATCAAAACCATTCGAATTATCCTACACATGGTGTATTGAGGAAAAAATTAGTTTAAGAAGCCCAGCGGTGGATATCGTTCACTATATACGAGTATTTTGGTTAGCGAAGAGAAATTGCGGCCGACAATGAGCTCGATTATCTACACTTTACAATCTAAAAAAGTCCTTTCACTTCTGGAAGGACTGTACGAACAACTTCTGGGCGAATAAGTACTTCTTCGAACGGGAACCCAGTTGTATTCACTCGGCCGCTGCACCTCTGATACAATACACGAACTTGAGTACACAAAGGGAAGACGTTACCATAAAAACTGACTCTAAAGGTTGTGAGGATCGGCAAGTTAGGCAGAAGTGTCCTTAAAACCCACATCCTACGAAAAATAATTATTCAGTGATCAATAAACCCACAATTAGTTGAACTAGTTACATCACTAGAAGAATCTCGTCATGTATAAATGTAATCCATGATTGGTGTATGGTTCAGTGTCTCACTGTTTTGCTCGATAAACACCTTCCCTCTGTTTTGTTTTTCTCTCTCATCGTCTCTTCATTTTCTTCGGCCTTGTGCTGACCAGACAAAATCAACACAGCTTTGTTTAATGTAAAAATAGCTGAATTACAGAAGAATTCAAAACCAAAAGCGCATAAGTTGCCTCGCTATTTTAGAATAATTATTTGGATAACACTGAATCTCTCCGCATTATCAGACGCAATTCCTCTGTGTCAAGGTTATGACGTCACATGTGTTGACAGAAGCCCGAGTATATAAGGTAGTGTTACACCTCGATGATCATCAGTCTGGGTCTTCTTTATAACAAAACAACAAACATGTCTCTTAAGGTATCATGACAGTCATGAATCATCGTCAGGAACTTTGATCCTTGCTTATATATGAAATATATAGCGTCTACTTCAGCTATAATCTATTGAAAATATATCATAGCCTCAAGAAATTCAGAACTCCCTTTGCATGAACGATCACGAACATAAAATAATAATGGAATATTTTTTAATAATAATATATTCTTTCACAGTTCGTGCTCGTGTTGTGTGTTGTGACGATGCCAGTGGCGCGCCCCCAAAATCACCCCAGCGAGTACTATGGCTCCCCAGTTTCCAACGTGAGTAGTGCCCCCTGTCTGTGTCAACACCCTCAACAAACCAAGTGGCTTACACAAGTATAATATTAACTTGTGTATAACTGGGCAACCAGGCTGTGGTGACTATTATGGGAGAGAGTAAATATACACCTTTCATTATGGTTGTTGCAGACTCCTGCTCAGTACAACTTCAACTGGCAAGTAAAAGATGACCCCTCCGGCAATGACTTCGGTCACGAAGAGTCCCGTGACGGCGGCAACACCCAGGGCTCCTACTACGTGCTGCTTCCCGACGGTCGCCTGCAAAGTGTCACCTACACTGTCAACGGCGACTCCGGCTACGTGGCCGAGGTGACCTACGAGGGTGAGGCCCAGTACCCTACATACCAGCCTTCCTACACCCCAACTCCTGGCTACGCCTAAAGCTTGAAGTGATAATATTTATGTAATATACCGGATAATAAACTAAAATATGTAAATAAAAATTTTGCATTGAAATTTGCTTTTTCCAATAACTTTAGACAAAAGCGAAATATAACTTATTGTTAATGGTCTTTTGCACAATATATTTCACTACTAAAATATTACCTGAATTAGGTAAGAAAATATTATCATGTACAACATACAGAATCAGATACAAGGATACTAGAGATCACTGCAGTGCCAAAGGATGAATTGAAGGTTACATGATAAGGCGACGTTGTTTTTGAGTCAATATTTATACTGTAGATTATGACGTTAATGGTGTGTCAGTGTGCATAATACAGACGTTTCTGTTGTGTCTAGTGTACAAGAGACGTTTGTAACTAGACAGATCTCGTATAGAAGATATTACATATAGGTAGAATATTTATAGTAAGAGGAATGTAAAGAGAGGAAGTTTGGTAGCGTGGCCAGTTAGTTATTATTATACTTATATTACATGTTACGTTCTTAAGGGACAACTTCTCAAACACCACTTCGATACAACTATTTATTCATTCACTCAATGACATGGACATATTAATATCAATATCATATCGGAGTTACTAGCACATTATGTTTACGTTACTCGACAGACTCACGTGTAACCTGACAGAGGCCCAGCGGGTGCTGGCTGAGCTGCCTCCTATGGGAGACCCTGCTTAGCTGGTGACGCCGGGGTCTGGTCGGGAAGTCTCCCTCCCGACCTAGGGGGAGGACGAGCGTAACTCTGAGTGAGTGAACAGAATGACGACCTGAACGGGAGAGAGATGAGTCGGATGAGAATAATGAGAGTAACCAGAATAATCCGAAGAATGTGACCCCCTGGACGGGACTACAGGGCCTTTATATGGGGGAGAAACAGTGGGCGTTTGACCTTTGCCAATTAACACTAAACTGGTTAGATCTGGACAGCTGTGTTTGCCCAGGTGCATGGTCATGCCCGGGTGTGTCTTGGTTTGGTGTGGTTTCCTTAACACGGTTATATCATAGGATTACTCAAGTACTTAGGCCGGGGTCAGGTCCCTTGGGTCCTGACCCAGGGTGTGTCAACCTGGTATGTGAGGGTACCACACGGCCTGTAGCACTCACTGTTATATGTGTTGTAATTCTCTGGGCTGTAAGCTGTGGTCTGATAATCAATCATTACACGTTCAAAGTTTGTATAGGAGTTAACCGGACAAGTTAATTATGTGTCTATTGGTGTATGAGCTGCGTTAAGAGTATGTTCAAAAGTTTAAAGGAGAATTTGATAGTGTTTCTCTGCATGTACAGAACACTAGATGTTAACAGTATTTTTATAGGTATGTGAACGGAAAGAAGACCTTAACAGTGAGTTATGTTCCCAAAATATCAAAATTTGTCATATCAGCAATAAACGATAAATGCGTCTCTTAGGGATGATTACCCGATAGGTTCAGAATAAGCACCACACTGTAGAGTATACTAAACCTTCGGTAAACAAGAGGCAGTATGGCCACAGTGCACTCACCGGCCTTTACACCCCAAATTGTTCAGTTGGGTGCATTGCAGTGACCTGGGTTCGAGCAAGCGGCTCCTATGACAAGAGGAAAATGCTACATCAACTCCACCTTCGCGATAAAATAACATATAGTAACAACTAACAGGAAGACACACAGCAATGTATTCAGGAGACATCAGTACATTATGTAGTGAACATATGTATGTCTATCCCGGGTCGGTAATGTACCCCAAGTGGGGCGGGTAACCGCCTGCAATACACATGTGTAAAAGTGAGCAAGACACCGGAGTTACTGGTGTTTCTCTAGAAGCCCATTCACCAGCCTCACCTCGGTGTGGCTAACATGCGCATTAAACATACGCAGCCGCTGAGGTTTCAGAAATTCGTCAAAAGTTCGATCTGACCTCACTCAGTTGTGTTCTGACCTCACTAGGGGAAAGGTCACGGCAGGGTTAGCTCTGGAGGGATAATTATCAGATATGGCCAGTGCTTTGTGCGGTCTTGGGTATGAGAGTTTGTTGACCAAACTGGAGTGGTCCATTGAAGAATTGGCGAGGGCCAAGTTAGAAATTGAGAGGGCCACGTTGGAGAACCTGAAATTAAGGAAAGAGCTGGCGAAGTTAAAAGGAGAGGCTGGACGAGTAAAGCCAGTGTCTGTCGAAAACTCAAGCGAGTGGAAAGTTGTGAGTAGTGGGAAGATGAAGCTGGTGGTGAAGAAGTACACCAAGGATACGACAACAACGACAACAACAGCTAAGTGTACCATCCCGTTCAGTCCCTTGATAGACGAATTGGACGTTAGTACAGTCAGGGACAGGGATGACAAGGAAGGTATAAAAACTTTAATTGTTGGTGACTCACAGGTAAGGTACATGGACAGGGCCTTTTGTGGTAAAAACAAAAATAGGATGAGGGTGTGTTTGCCAGGAGCTGGAGTGGGGGATATAGTTGACAGGATGGACAATATCTTGTCTGGTAATGGGAACAAACCCATTATCTGCCTCAGTGCAGGAGGCAATGGTATTGGCCGGGATAGGAGCGAGGAGCTTCTTGATAAGTTCAAGGCAGCTATAGATCGTATTAGGACTAAGGGAGGGATCCCTATTATATGTGGTGTCCTGCCTAGAAGGAGAGTTGGCAGTGAATGGTTGTCAAGGGCGGTTGGTGTCAACGACCGTCTTGACAGATACTGCAAGTCAATATCAGTCCCATTCATTGACAACTGGGACAACTTCTATGGCAGAAGGGACCTTTATGCTAGGGATAGGGTGCACCTGTCTAGGGATGGAGTAGCAACCCTGGCTGGGGCTCTAGAGGGGGCAGTTCAAAAGATATCGAAGTCTTTAAACTGCTAAGAGAACATATGAGCACGGGGGTGGAGGAGACTGCAGTGGGAACCGGTAAACAAAGTGAAAGACTACAGGGAAATAGTGTTAGGAATGATGACAAAACTAAATTAGACAGGGAGTTTAAAACTAAACGCGGTAAGGGGACGACTCAGAACACGACTAACTTAAATGTATACTACGCGAACAGTAGAAGTATGAGAAACAAAATGGATGATATTAGGGCCTTGGTATGTACCGAAAAAATCGATATAATTGCATTCACTGAAACATGGATCAACCTAGACACACGTGAATTACCAGTCGAATACCAAATTGCGGGTTACAAACTGTTCCATACCGATAGGCAGACCAGGAAAGGAGGCCGAGTAGCAATCTATGTTAGGGATAATCTGAAGTGCGAAATAAATAAGGAAATAAAAACTGAGAAGAATACGGAAACAATTTGGATAGAATTAAGCGACGGTCGGAAAAAATTAATCACAGGAGTAATATATAGACCCCCCAATCTTGATAGCGTCAATGAGCGATTTATCTGGGATGAAATGCGCAGGGCTTCCATACACAACAAAGTCTGTATAGTAGGCGACTTTAACCTTGGCCAAATAGATTGGACTGACCTTACGGGTAACTCAGAATCAGAGGATTTTCTCGAGACGATCCAGGACTGTTTCCTAAGTCAACATATAACCGAACCCACACGGGGTAATAATATACTCGATTTAGTTCTGTCGAACAGAGAAAACCTCATTCGCAATGTCGAGGTAGGGAACGAATTTGCAAACAGCGATCACAAAGAAATTCGATTCCAGTTAGATTTTCAGGGCAGACGTAAGGAAAATTCCACTAAAGTACCAGATTTCAGAAGGGCAAACTTTGACAGTTTAAAGAGGCAGCTGAGAGAGGGGGTGTCGCGCTTGGCCATGAACCTGACAGATGACACCGACCTGATAACGAGATCTGAGATTGCCGAGTTCCACGACAATTTAAATAGTGAGTTACTTAATGCACAAAGGCAGAACATACCATACAAAAAACTCAGATCAGACAACAATGACCCTAAATGGATAAATAATTATTTAAAGAACATCATTGGCCAAAGGAAGGCTATAGGTAGAAGGATAAATCGTGGCGAAATTCACCTCGGGACTATTATAGGGTATTGGCGAGTAGGGTTAAAACCGAGATAAGGAAAGCAAAGAGGAATAATGAGGTAAGGATAGCAAGGGAGGCGAAGACAAACCCCAAAGGATTCTACCAACTGTATCAAACTAAAACACGAGAAAAGATTGGACCAATACGGTCAGACTCCGGCGAGCTCACTGATAACGACGGAGAAATGAGCAATAATTTGAATAAATATTTTTCAACAGTTTTCACCACAGAAAATTTAAACATGATACCAGAGGCACCGACTCTATTCAGAGATAGTGAAGAAAACAAATTAAGTGAGATAGTAGTGACTAGTAACGATGTTAGTAATCAAATAGACAAACTAAAGCCTAATAAGTCACCTGGTCCCGATGAGATATTTGCCAGAGTATTTTAAAGGAATGTAAGGAAGAGCTTAGTATGCCCTTAGCAAAGTTGTTTATCATGTCCTTAAAAACAGGTGTAGTACCAGAATCCTGGAGGATAGCGAATGTAATACCGATTTTCAAGAAGGGGGATAGACCACTATCCTCTAACTACCGCCCAATCAGTCTAACATCAATAGTAGGCAAATTACTGGAAGCAATCATTTCAAACTCTATTCGAAATCACCTGGAGAAGCACCGATTGATCAATGATTCCCAGCATGGCTTCACAAGCGGACGTTCTTGCCTAACTAATCTATTAACATTCTTTTCATCAGTTTTCGAATCGGTGGACGAGGGGCACAATTATGATGTGGTATATCTCGACTTTAGCGAAGCCTTCGACAGAGTCCCCCACAAAATACTAATTAGAAAGGTAGAAGCTCATGGCATCAAAGGTAACATCCTTAAATGGATTAGGGCGTGGTTACATGACAGGAAACAGCGAGTGAGCATTAACGGCACTAAGTCCCATTGGAGCAACGTCACAAGTGGAGTTCCCCAAGGCTCAGTACTTGGACCATTATTATTTATTATATACATAAACGACATAGATATCGGCATAGACAGCAACATAAGTAAATTTGCTGATGACACTAAAATAGGACGTGTTATCAAACCTGACGAGGACTGGGCAAAACTACAGGAAGACCTAAACAAATTTTTCGAATGGTCTGAAAAATGGCAGATGAAATTCAACGTCGACAAATGTAAAGTACTCAGTATAGGAGATGTAAACAGGGAAACCAGATACCAGATGAACAACGATGCCATAGAGAAATCCGACTGCGAGAGAGATTTAGGAGTAATGATACGTAGAAACCTTAAGCCAAGTAAACAATGTGTTTTTGCTCGTAACAAAGCTAATAAAGTACTTGGGTTCATACAAAGGAGTGTTAGTTACAAGACTAGCGAGGTCACCCTAAAACTGTATCTTGCTCTTGTGAGACCACACCTGCATTACGCAGTTTATTTCTGGTCACCGTATTACAGAATGGATATTGAATCCTTGGAAAGAATTCAGAGGAGAATGACAAGACTAATTCCGGGCATTAGAAACCTTGAGTATAGAGACAGGTTAAAGCATCTTAATTTGCACTCCCTTGAGAGACGTAGAGCGAGGGGCGACCTGATAGAGGTGTATAAGTGGAAGGCAGGGCTAAACAAAGGGGACATTACTAATGTACTCAAACTATCCAACCAGGAGAGAACTGGTAACAATGGTTTTAAATTAGACAAATTTAGATTTAGGCGTGAAACAGGTAAACACTGGTTTGGAAACAGAGTAGTGAATGAATGGAACAAGTTACCAAATATCATCATTAACTCGAATACGCTGAACTGCTTCAAACATAGGTTGGATGCTTATATGAGCAATAGGGGTTGGGTGTAAACGGGACTGCCCAGTATGGGCCAATAGGCCCACTGCAGTTTCCTCCATTCTTATGTTCTTATGTTCTTAAAAGTACGTGTACCCCAGGTCGAGTATGTACCCCAGGTAGGGCGCGCACATGCCTGCACTCTGCACAGAGAGGTGTAAAAGTGAACATTATGAGTAAGGGTAATACGGGATGCAACCATCCAGTCTTAAGGTATCTTTAATACGAGAACTATCAGCCCATGACCTCTGACCTTTCCAGTTAATCTCTGACCTTCAGAACACTTTCAGATGTAACCCGTTATTATGTAGAGTATCATATGTAATTACCATGTCAGGACGTTTCAGTCACAGGTGTTTCTGCCTCAGCGTCCTATACTAAGCTCTTTCATCCTAGACGTACGGTATTAGCCTGTTATGTGTCAACTTAGCACATCAATCTTGAATGTTTTCAACTCTTTATCTTCGAATATAATTGATTCGTTCAGAGGATAATCTAATAAAAAAAAAAAAATTCCATTCTCTAGGAGCGTAGTGGGTATTATTCATTAAACTAATTCCTCGTACGTTACCTAAGACTTGGTGGCCGAAGGATCACAATACCATAACACGTTTTACTTGATGTCAGAATAATTCAGATTATCTTACACATGGCATAGTTTCACAAGCCCAACGGTGGGTATCGTTCACTGTACAGTATGCGAGGTGAACAGGAGGTATTTTGGCCGACAATGAGCTCAACTATCTTCATTTTCCTAATTATAAAATCCCTTTACAGATGGAAGTATTGTGAGAACACCATTTGGGCCAACAAGCAACCCTTAGGACGGGAAGCGAGTAATGCCTTCACTCGGCCGCCGCACCTCTAGTAGAATGTACGAACTTTCGTATATAAAGGGAAGAAGTTACCATAAAAACTGACCCTGAAGGTTAATGAGGAGGTGTGAGCATCTGTAAGCGAGGCAAAAGTGTCCTTAAAAATACTCGTCCTGGAAAACATTAAATGCAGTATTCCAAGATCAATAAACTCACAATTAGTTGAACGAGTTAGATCACTGGAAAAATTTCATCATGTATAATTTTTAGTCGTGATAGGTGTTTGGTTTACACTTAAATGTCTCACTGTTCTGCTCGATAAACACCTTCCCTCTGCTGTTTTCTCTCTCATCCACTCCTCAACTACTTCGGCCTTGTGCTTTCCTGTCCACATCAAGTTTTTCTTAATATAAAAATTGCTGAATAACTGTGGAATTCAAAATCACAAGCACAATTTTGCACTCGCAAATTTAGAACAATTATTTACATTACATGAAATGTCTCGGCAATATCAAACGTAACTCTTCTCTGTCAAGGTTATTACGTCACATGTGTTGACTGAGGCCCGGAGTATATAAGACGGTGTTACACCTCGATGATCATCATTCTGGGTCTTCTTCCTCACAAAACAACAAACATGTCTCTTAAGGTATCATGACAGTCATGAATCACCGTCATTAATTAATATATAATCCTTGTTTATCTGTGGAATATAAAGTTAACACTTAAGCCTTAAACTATTGAAAATATATCATACGAGTTCAACCCTAAAATGTCAGAACTTCCCCTGCATGAAATATCAATAAAAGAAAACAATAATCTTATAAACCTTCGCAGTTTGTGCTTGTGTTGTGTGCTGCAACGATGACAGTGGCGCGCCCCCAAAATCGCCCAAATGAGTACTATAGCTCCACAGGTCCTGACGTGAGTAGCGTCACCTGTCTGTGTCACAACCCTCTAAACACTTATGGCTGACACCAACACAATATTAAGCTTCATGTAAAACAGATTAACCTGGCCGTGGTGGCTCGAGTGAGACAGTAAATATACACCTTTCATTATTGTTGTTGCAGACTCCTGCTCAGTACAACTTCAACTGGCAAGTGAAAGATGACCCCTCCGGCAATGACTTCGGTCACGAAGAGTCCCGTGACGGCGACAACACCCAGGGCTCCTACTACGTGCTGCTTCCCGACGGTCGCCTGCAGAGGGTCACCTACACTGTCAACGGCAACTCAG
The DNA here is from genome assembly GCF_018991925.1 of Homarus americanus. Classification (NCBI taxonomy): domain Eukaryota; kingdom Metazoa; phylum Arthropoda; class Malacostraca; order Decapoda; family Nephropidae; genus Homarus; species Homarus americanus. The sequence continues at coordinate 1,531,096 of NW_024744357.1, read as the reverse complement.
GCTACGTGGCCGAGGTGACCTACGAGGGTGAGGCCCAGTTCCCTACATACCAGTCCTCCTACACCCCAGCTCCTCGCTACGCCTAAGGATTCTTTAAGTGATAATATTTATTGTAACATAACCAACTAATATATGTAAAAAAAAACATATATATTGATTTTTTTTCTCCAAATCCTTAGACAAGAGGAAGTAATTATAAATTTTTTTAATGTTTCATGAACAATATTAAAACTTTGTTTGGTGAGACAAACTATATATCTGCAACATGTAGGGCCATATCTTAGTATACTGGAGATCACTGCAGTGCTAAAAGATAAGTTGAAAGTCGAATGGTAATACAACACTTTCCGAGCCGAAAATGATGGAGGTGACGTCAGTTTTGTGTTCACGTTACCCTATTTTTCACGTCCATCCTGACCAATTGTCCTACATGACCACCACTTCCATAACCGAAGAATAACTACAGTATATGTGGTGGCTGTCAAAATGTGGGTAAACTGTTTTAGTACAAAAATAGATATGACGGTAATATTAATTTGGCGTTGTTAAGTCCTTTTCATATATAATTTCATCTGTAAAAGGAAACGCAGAACAATATCTGAGACCAGCAAATGTTACAATGAGAAAACTTATACTCCTGTTGATCTACTAACAAAAAAATTCATAATTTGTTGACTGATAGAGCACAACACATTTCATCTGAGTCATAGATAATTTCTTTACTTTTGTCTAACAAAAATTGTTTGGCGGCAACGCCATCTCATATCTAATTAATTATTGACATGTTGACTCTAATTTCATAATTTTGCCCACCACCTTGATATTACCGGATGTACACATACTGCTTATAATTGTTGCCTTGTCACCAGTATTTGTGACAGTTAATAATGTATAATTATTGCTGTCTTGTCACAAACACGCCAGCCTACCAGTTTCTGACAAACACTTGGTAATCTTTTCACTTCCAACATATTAAATATCTAACGCTAAACTAATGCACCGACCAGCTGTATCATTCCACTAAATGTGACGAAGCACCTACTGCTAGCTTTAATGGGTGCCTGACTGGCTGCACTAAATGTTAGCAAACCAGCAAAATATTTTACAAAAGTACATTAACACACACTGATACTATCTCAGTTACATGATATTCATAATGTAATTCAAGTTGTATTATTATACTTATTTACATAATATTTGTATGAAAATAAGGTAGTACTGTTAGATATTATCCACTAAGTACCAGCAACTTTACGAAACTTTCCCATAGAAGGAAACCTGTATCTTACCTCAAGAATATCCAAAACAAGGTGGAGGAATTCCAATTATCCTAAATTTTATTTTGGCGAATTTCCATTTTTTTTTTTTTTTTTTTAATATACGTTCCTTTACCGAGGACACCATGTGGGCGCTTCATTATGTTGATGTATGCTTTATAACAACCCACAAAACGCTAAGCGACCGATCACCACCCAGTGACCTTTCAATATACCTTACCTAACCAAACCTACCTAATCTAACCTAATTTAACTTAACCTAAGATAATATATATCCATTCTTGAATTAGAGGTGGATTTGGTTTGTTTCAACTTATTTACACCAATCACATCTGTTACGAGTTGGGGATTTAGAATATAGTTAAAAGTCTACCCAGATCCCAACAGGCAACAATAATAAAAAAACCTAACACAAACAGAGACAATCGGACTATAAAAGGGTAGACAAAGGATGCGAGATTTTGTTGTGTATAATAAAGTACCATAAATTCCTTAACAAAATATTCAGCTTTCTATAATTTACCCTTAACCATACTTAACCTAAACATACGCAACATTGGCTTAACAGTATATACATATTTATACAACATACAACAAACAGAAGCAAGTGGAGGTGGGAGGCAATATAAGATTACAAAATACTCAAGTGCAGTGCTGAGATGGCTGACGAGTAAGGCTGAGTATTGAAGAAGATGGTAGGTAGTCACTGTGCCGTAGGTTTCCAGGATAGGTGATCCTAGTGTGGTCACTTCCCAGAGTGAACTGAACTCTCCTCGATCTGGGGCTGATGAGGAAGACTTGGAGGAGGTGACGCAACAACCAGGATATGGAGAAGGGAAACCCCGGAGTGGTAACTAAGACTAGTCATACTCGGGTTTCGTCCCTAGATGGCGTTGCTCGTGATGCTGGGTAGGTAGATAATGACAATAGATGGCGTGGTTCGTAGTGCTGGGTAGGTAGATCATGACAATTGATGGCGTGGTTCGTAACACACCCCCCCTCCTAAGACCTCCATAGCGCGGGCGCGAAGGAGGTGATCACCTGGTGCGTCTGGAGAGTAGCTGCTGCATTTCCACTGGAGCTCGGGATAAGGAGTCCGCAATCAGGTTGTCCACCCCCTTTATGTGCCGGACTTGTAGATTATAGGGCTGGGTGAGGAGAGCCCAGCGGAGGATTCGCTGGTTGGAGGTCATGTTGGTTTGGATGAACGTGAGCGGGTTATGGTCGCTGAAGACTAGGGTGGTTTGTGGGCGAGATTGGAGGTAACATTCAAACTTCTTTAATGCCAACACCAGAGCCAGGGCCTCCTTCTCTATGGTCGAGTAGATGGTCTGATGTTTTTCAACTTGGCGGAGTAGTATGCCACAGGGTGAAGGACATTAGTGGTTGGGTCGGGTTGTAGGAGCACAGCCCCCACTCTGACACTGCTAGCGTCGATTTGCAGATGGAAGGGCAAGGCATAGTCAGGGGGGTGGACTACAGGCTTGGAGGCAAGGAAGGCTTTGAGGCGGTGGAAAGACTGGTCGCACCTCTGGTTCCAGATGTAAGGGACCGCAGAACTGGTAAGGTCTGTGAGGGGTCCGGCCACGCTGGAGAAGTTACTGCAGAACCGACGGTAGTAGCCGCACATCCCCAGGAAGCGCATGAGTTCCTTCCTCATCCTTGGAGTGGGGAAGGACAAGATGGCTTTAACGTTTGCGTCCTTGGGTCTCACCATACCATGCCCAACGATATGTCCCAAATAAGTCACTGAGGCCCGGCCAAAAGCAGATTTAGCCAGGTTTATGGTGAATCCAGTCTCTTGCAGTCGTGCGAACAGTATCTCCAAACGCACCAGATGTTCGTCCCAGCCGTCCGACACCACCACCAGGTCATCCAGGTAGGCGAACGTCCCATCTAGGTCCTGAATCAGGTAATTGATTGCCCTCTGGAATGTGGCCGGAGCATTAGAAAAGCCAAACGCCATAACCAAATATTGAAAAAGACCAAATGGAGTTATAAATGCTGAGATTATTTTTGCCCTATCCGTGAGTCCCACTTGATAATATCCTTTCAACATGTCCACTGTAGTTATAAATTTTGCACAGCCTATGCTGTCTATTATATCTTCAATCAAAGGTAGAGGGTAGGAGTCTGAGACAGTGACCTGGTTCACTTTACGATAATCGGTACAGAAACGAAAAGTGCTATCGGGTTTTGGAATGAGAAGGCAAGGTGAAGCCCAGGGGGAGGTACTAGGCTCAGCTAAGTTATGTTTTAACAAAAAATCTACCTCCTTTTTCATAATCTCTCTTTTTTGTGGATTTAGTCGATATGCTGATTGCCTAATGGGTTGCACATCATCTGAGATTAGCTTAATATCATGTTTAAGTATATTGCAAAACCCTGGGAGGTCCGACGTGACTTTAGGAAATGTTGATAATAACTTAGTGAGATCTTTTGCTTGAGATGGATTCAGAACAGAAAAATACTCATCCAAGTTGTTGAGTATGTGACTGTTAGCAGGGTTTTCTTTAGGTAGAGGGAAGTCTAAATTATCCAATAGATCCATGTCATCTGTCTCCGGCCCTGACAAAACCGTATGCAATACAGGTATGCTTATAGCCTCTGGGATTTCTTCCTCTGACTGCCTGGAATGGTAAAGTTTCATGAGATTAATATGAACAAGTTGTGAATCTTTTCTGCGATCAGGAGTATGGACTATATAGTTGAGGGGAGATAGTTTATTAGCAACTATATTGGGACCAGTAAACTTGCTTTTAAGGGGAGAGCCTGGAATGGGTAGAAAGAGTAACACTTTGTCACCTGGAGAAAATGATCTTTCAACTAATTTAGGTTGGGACCACCATTTTTTCGTGGACTTTTTTAAGTTTGACTGAGCAATGGTTCGGACTTCAGGTAATTTGTCCCGTAAAGTGTCAATGTATTGGGAAACTGTTGCGGGCTTAATAGATGGAGTGTCAAACCACTGCTCCTTTACTATTTTAAGGGGTCCCCTAATTTGTCTCCCATATAGTAACTCGAACGGGGAGAAACCCAATGACTCCTGGGGACAATCCCTGATGGCAAAGAGTAGCATTGATTTGAAAGTTTGATGGAACCGTTCCAAGCAACCTTGGGATTGTGGGTGGTAAGCCGAAGATGTACAATGGTCCACACTGAGGTCTTTCATCACCTGTTTGAAAAGATTGCTCGTAAAATTGGTGCCCTGATCGGATTGGATCTATTTAGGAATGCCCACTGAAGTGAAAAGGTGCAAGTGAGATTTGATTACATTTTTTGAAGTGATGCTTTTAAGGGGAAAAGCCTCAGGATAACGTGTACTGGTATCCATAACTGTGAGCAGGAATTGATTTCCCTTCTTAGTCTTTGGTAATGGGCCCACACAATCCACAACAATCTTTTCAAATGGTGTAGAAAATACTAGGATGGGCTTAATGGGAGCTCCTGGTATACTTTCATTTGGTTTTCCTACCATTTGACAAATATGACAAGATTTTAGGTACTTTGACACATCCTTCCTAAGTCCAGGCCAGTAATAGTGTTGGAGGAGCTTTTTATATGTTTTCAGGATTCCCAAATGTCCTGAAATACCATCATGGGCAAGGGCAATTAATGCTGGTCTGACTGAGGAAGGAATTACCACTTGATATATTTCAAACCACGTGTCTAGATGGGTAAGCTCAGGGGGTCTATAGGCCCTTATCAAAACCCCTTCCTGATAATAAAAACACGGAAGGGTGTTAAAATCTTTACCCTCAACTGCTGCATGATGAAGTTTATTCAAAGATGGATCAGATTGTTGGGCTTTAATGAGCTCATCCTTACTAATGGTCTTATTGTACAGCTCTTCTGTGGGTAGGAAGATATTGGAGGTGGTTTAGATGAAGAGGGCCCATTTCGCACACTCTGTGACCGGGTGACAGCACAAGATGGGAAAAGGTGAGGAGTAGTTTCTTCAAGGTCAGTGGTGGAGTTGACAGGTAAGGGAGAGTCGACTGTCTTTATGTTGGGAACCACTAGATCTCCTACCATGTTGTTGTTGTTGTTGAGATTGTCGGACCGTAGTCCGACACGGGCCTTTGCCTATAGGCGGCCCGTTTGGTGGTTCCGGCTGGAGCTCCAGGAGCAGCCAGACCGGATTGGGATTGGAGGTGGTCCCACCTGCAGATTGGAGGGATACTGCAGGTTGCAAGTGTGAGCGGACCCCCGATCAGTGGACGCTTACCACCAGCCCCCACTCTTGGACGTGGTCAGCTTCGGAGTGGCGCGCCCCCCGAACTGGGGTCCGCACTTGCTGGGAGAGGATGCTTTCTAAGCTATCTGGGTGGTGGGTATCGTGTGATGACCCGGAGTAGGTGGTGAATGTGGTCTGTATGGGCCTTTCGGGTTAGAGTGGCCGCTGGTGTTGTGTGTGTTTCTTGGGAGATTTGAGTTCTGTTTCGGAGGCTTTGTGTGACCTCGCAATCGAGGAGATAGTGTTCAAGTGGGTTGGCTGCTGGCTCCTGACAGTAGGTGCATTCCGTGACGTCATTTCCGATCATCTGCCAGGAGCACTTGTACCCTAGTCGTAGTCGATGAAGGCTGACTTGGGTTTGTCTTGGAGTTTTCTTGACAGCGAAAGGTGGTTCCCCTTTTGTGGCCGCCAGGTACCATTTGGCTGATTGGGAACCAGCGTTGAGTGCATGAAGGAAGCTCTTTTTGATGTGGAGCTTGGTAGTCTTTCTGAGGTGATTCTTGATCTGTTGCACACTTGCTGGAACTTGGATGTGTACGCTACTAGAACGTGTAGCTGCCTTGGCTGCTTCGTCTGCCACGTCGTTTCCTCCGATCCCTACATGACTGGGAATCCAGTGTAAGACGACTGGTCGGTTTTGGCTTTGGAATTCCTGTAGCTGTGCGAGGATCGAGGTGATGATGTGGACGTTGTCTCTTGGTTGACTGTGTTGCAGCGCCTGCATGGCCGATTTCGAGTCCGTGTGAATTATGACGGACTTGTTGTGTTGTGTTGCAGCGTGTTGTAGGGCCTTTGAGATTGCTACCAGTTCTGTTTGTAGGGTGGAGCAGTCGTTGGAAAGTCTCCATTGGAGGGTCTGACCTTGGGTGTAGAAGGCCGCTCCGGATCTATGATGTTTTGGGTCCACCGAGCCGTCTGTGAAGTATGATGCTGCATCAGCCGGTGTCTCGGTGGCTATGGCTTCGAGAGTTATTTTTTTGAGGTCCTCCTTCTGGAGGTTGGCTTTACTATCGCCTAGGTCGGTAAATTTGAGTGTGGCTGGTGGAGGGCTCCATGGTGGAGGAACAGCGTAACCATTGTCTCGTGTGTCTTGGTTGTTCTTGACGAGTGTTTCTGCTTGCAGGTGTCGGATGACCTCGCTTGCCTCGTGCGACCAGGTGGCCCCTCGCACTCTGTGGTCGAGGTGGAGGGAGGCACTGATTCGAATCTTGGCAACTGTGGGCTTGTCTGCTCTACAGATTTTGGCGAGGAGACCGGCTGTCACCTGCTTGACTCGTACTGCCAGGGGTGGTAGTTCGGTTTCCATTTGCAGATTGCAAATTCTGGTCCACATGGGTGCTCCGAGCATGGTCCTGAGAGCATTGTTTTGGATGACTTCTAGCTTAGCTATTTGGTCTTCTCTCAGTCCAATGAGTGCTGGAGCACTGTAATCTACCAGCGATCTGATGGCGGCTGTGTAGTAGGCTTTGAGCACATGAAGGTTTGCTCCTGCGGATTTGCTGGTGAGCGACCTCATTATATTGTGTCTGCTCTTCGTCCTGTGCCTGAGATACTCGAGTTGCGGCTTGAAGGTGAGTTTCTGGTCAAACCAGATTCCAAGACACTGGTGGGCGTTGGTCCAGACTACCGGCGTGTTTTGTATGGAGAGCATCTTGTCTGGTGTGTCTGTGCAGATGGCCATCGCTTTCGACTTGGCTGGATTTATCTTGAGTCCAAGTCTGTTGCACTCCTCTTCTATAAGTTGGAGTGCGTGTTGCGTGTTGGCTAGTCTGTTCGATCCTCTTACTATAAGCTGTAAGTCGTCTGCATAGCATAGGAGCTTGGCTGTTTGTCTGAAAGGAAGTTTGACTAGATTTTCCATCAGGACATTGAACAGCATTGGACTGAGGATGCCTCCTTGTGGGGTTCCGTTTTCATGGACCCTGTAGCTTGAGGTTGCTCCCTGAAAGCGTACTCGTGCTTCTCTCTGTGTGAGGTAGTTCTGGATCCACCCCAGCAACCTTCCTTTGACGCCTTTTTTAGCGAGCGTAGTTGTAATGGCCAATGGATTTGCTAGTTCGAAGGCTTTCTCCAGGTCGAGGAAGACCACCAGAGCTGGTTTGTTGTCCACTGTGCTGAGTATCTCGGCGATGTTGTTGCCTGTGCCGGTGTTCTCGGTGTAAGCAAAGATGTGAGGGTGTGGGCTGCCTACTTTCCACTTGAGTCGGTTGAGAGCCATTCTTTCTCCCGTCTTCGCTATGCATCTGAGAAGGGAGATGGGCCTCGGTTTGTCTGGTTCTCTGGGCTTCGGAATGGGCTGTATATCTCCCTTCTTCCATTCCGGTGGGAGTCTTTGTGCTGTCCACGAGGCATTGATGGCTTGCAGCAGAGCCTCGTGTCCGGCTTCTCCGGCATGGGAAAGCATGGAGTAGGTTATCCTGTCGGCCCCTGGTGCTGTGTCCTTGCTTCGTTTTAGCGACTTCTGGAGTTCTTGCTGGTTGAATGGTCTGTCAGTGTCATCTTCACTGTTGCAGGCCTCTTCGATCATCTGGAGTCTGACCTGTCGCAGACGCCGTTGTGTCTCCTCCGCCTGTCTCGGGAGGTTTTTCGTTGCTGCTCGGTCAGAGAACAGTTTTGCAAGTCAATCGGCTTCCTCTTCTGGGTTGGGATGGGTTGGTGGTGGTGGCGTTGCCTTCCCAGATGCCCTTCGGATCTGGGCCCACATCTTGCCAAGGGAGGTGTGCTCGTTCAGTTCGGAGCACCACTTGAGCCAGCTTACGTTTTTTATTTCTTCCTTCACTTCCCTGGTATCCTTAACTATGACTTGCAGGAGATGTCTGTTTGTTGCCGTGGGATGTCTCCTGTAGTTTCTTCGGGCCATGTTCACTCTGTGGTTGAGTTCTTTCACCCTGGGACAGTAGTACCAGTAATCATTGTACTGTCTTGATGTGGGTTTTGTTTTTGGGATAGCCTCTTCTGCCGCTTGGTGAAACGCCTCGACCAATTGGTGGTGGAGGGTTGTCTCATCCACGGGTGCTGCGCCGGCCGGCTGTGATTTTTCGCGCCACTTAGCCAGGTGTTTCTTAAAGAGTCCCCAGTCTGCCTTTTGGGTATTGTATCTCCATCTCGGGGGGGGTGGAGTGGGGAGTTTGTTCACCTTCAGCGTTGTTAGGGTTGCGAAGTGGTCGCTGGTCAGCGTGGGGTGTATCTGCCAGGAGGCCGAAGGCTGTAGTGCACTGGAGACGAAGGTTAGATCTAGCCTTCCTCCCCTAATGTGGGTGGGCTCTCCGGTGTTCAGGAGGCAGATCTCGGGTGTATCTTGAAAGGTGGTGTATAGGTGTAGGCCGTCTTCATTTGTGGGGCTTGCCGAGCTTAGGAAGGGATGATGTGCGTTGAAATCCCCTCCTATGAGTGTGGCGTGGTCAGCGGCCGAAGCAAATAATTGAGTAACCTCCAGTGAGCCCCTTGGGTTCTTGTAGATGTTGTGAACAGTTAATTCCCGTTCTTGGAGGGTTACTTTGACGGCCTGTGTCTCGATGTTTTCCCCACATGGAAATTGCTGCGTGACATCGGCGGAGGGTATGCTTGACTTGACCAAGATCATACATCCTCTTGTTGACGCCTGCGTGAAATGCCTCCTGTATGTCTTGTAACCGCTGAATTTGAAACAGTGGTGTTCTTGTAGAAGTGTTTCTTGTAGGAGTATGATGTCAAGCTTGTCCTTGGCTGCTGCTTCTTGTAGGAGGTGTTTCTTGTTTTTGATGCCCTGAGCATTCCATGTTAGGATGTTCAGGGTGCTGATGTTTTCCACCACTGTTTCATCGGGGACTTCTGGTGGTCCTCGATGGAGATGTCCAAGTTCGATTCCAACTGGATCAGGTTCATATCTTCGTGTTCTGTGGTTTTTGCCTTCTGGGCCGTGGTTCGGTTCAGGGGAGTTGAAACGTCCAGTTTCTTTCTGGGAGCTGTCGGTATCTTGGGTTCTCTGGTGGCCTTCTTCGGTGTAGAGTGTACCTCGGCTGTCACTCGTGTGAGGACCGGCGTGGCTTCCTCCACTGAGTTGGCTGGAGCTGTGGCGACTTGCCCGAGGACGCTCCCCATGAGTATTTGGAGCTGTGTGGGTTGGATCTTGTGGTCCAGTAGTCCGGCTAGGCCCTCCGCGAAGGTTGTCAGTACCTTGGCTAGGTCTGATACGTGTATCATTCCTTCTGGTGCCTTGGTGTGTGCTTCTTTTGTCTTTCTCGTGGTTGTCGTTGTCTGCTGCTTGGGTGGCTGAGGTGTGGCCGTAGTGAGGCCAGGAAACTGGGCTGCACTTTGGGTGTTGACTGGCTGAGGAGGTTGTCTTTGTTGTTTTGGCCTTTGGGTTCCCCACACGAAGGTACTTGGTGGGGCTGGTGTGTAGGCGGTGGGGGCCGGTCTTGCTGCTGGTCGGTTTGCCTGGACCCTCTTTGTTCTCTCGGAGCATCCAGGATTCCAGGCGTGGTGTTTGCCCCCGCAGTTGGCACACTTGGGGGCAATTTTTTCCCCATTTTTCAACTTGGTGAGGCAGGAGTGTGTGCCGTGCTTCTGTGCGCAGACTGCGCAGATTTCCTTGTACGTGCACCTTGTCTGATGGTGCCCGTATTTCTGGCATCTGAAGCACCGCAGGGGCTCTGGGACGAAGGGCCTCACTTCGTAGATCCCCCAGGTTTTGAGGTCTATGGTGCTGGGGGGTGAGCCGTAGTGCGTTATGAGCACTTGTTTCGTGGTGGCCGTCTTGTCGGACAGGGGAGAGCATCTCTCGGCTTTTAAGATCTTCGGGTGGTTCTCCAGGGGTTCGAGAGGTAGTTCCTTTGGGTACCGGAGGACTACCGACTTCATCAGTTTCTGGGCGGGGTCCAGCTTTGTTGACGCAACGGTGGTGGTGTTTTGCAGGTAAGTGTCGAGGGTGGTGGCAGAGTCCTTGTCTTTGGGGTGAATAATCATCTCCCCCTTTAGGTTGGGCCGCACTGAGAACTTGGCCAGTGGGTTTTGCTTTTCCATCTCTGTGACGGCGGCATATGTTGCTTTTGCGTCCGTTTTCGTGATTCGGAATTTTGGCAGTGTCGTTGGAGGTGAGCTGGTGGTGGTGATGGGTGCCTTTTGGGCTGCTTGACGGCATTCGTTTCCCGAAAAGGCACGTCGGCGTTTCTTGTTTTCTACCTTCGTCCAGTTGTCCTCAGTGGCGGTAGCAGTAGTGGTGGAGTTGTTGGAGGTGGTGGCAGTGTTCTTACTTTTCAGGGCTTCATTGAAGGCGCGTAACTGGTCCGCTTTCTCTGTGCGAAGCCTGTCGTAGTTCGGGTCGTCAGGTTGGCGGTTCAGGCGGGGGTCGCGGTTAGGAGGGCGTACGCGCTCCATAACCGTTTTTATTTATTTATTTATTTTTTTAATTATTAAATCCTACCTATTCCGGTTGAGTAAGTAGCAGAGGAATTTCAGCACTCCCCACTGGCTGGTGGTCGTAGAGTGGTTCCTGAGCTTCTCTCCCGGAGCCCCGTTGGGGAAGCCTACTTCCTAGTGTATGTGACTGCTCACTTATAGACGTGAGCTAAGTGTGCCTATTTGGGAAGGATAAGGATTGCTACCCTCTTTCCAGGTGGACCCGCACGATCACGGTTTTCCTGGAAAGACTCGGCTGGGATGGGTTTTGCTCCAACCCCCTTTCGTGTTCACAATCTCCTGGGAGGGAGGTGAACAGTTACAGGGGGAACCGCAGGACGAATACACTTTTGAGGGTGCAGGTCCCTAGGCCAGAGCGAAAAAGGAAAAATAGTAGTAGAAGGAAAAGAGCTCAAACCACGCCGGGAATATCGCGCTATAACTGCTCTCCAGCTGGAGTGTGGGTCACTCACACCACCAGTGGGGAGGGCAAGCTAATGCTCGATAAACCGAGAACGCTCGTGAGTTGTTGTGGGCGATGACAGTCGTGGGTGGTCCGGTCCGGGAAGATGGCCAACAATGGCACAAGGGAGAGGGCGGTCTTCACAGTTCCGGGTCCAGCAGGAGGTCTTGTTGAGAGGTCTTCTTGGTTCAGGAGCGATGTGAGAAGTGATTTATATGTATATGTGTATGTGTATATATATATATATATATATATATATATATATATATATATATATATATATATATATATATATATATATATATATATATATATATATATATATATATAATATATATATATACGAATAGGGAAAGAACGAGACCCCTCTATGATTGAAAATTTTCCCTCATAGGTGAATGAAGAGAGGAGATCCTGATGGGGCCTTTCCACATTGGTGGTTGCTATTGGTTTGAATTTGGGATCCAGGGAACTTCTTTTAGAAGTTCGACACTTTGGGTGTTTACAAGACTGGATCGTATGGCCTGGTTTTTTATAGTAAGAACAATAACACTTGGTTGCATCAGGGGGTTAGGTGTGGGACCTTTCGACCTACCACTCACGTCCCCAAGGTTATCATCAGAGGAGGACCTAACATGTTGGAAAGGACCACGTTCCCTACTGCCCAGTGACTCCACCAGCAAGGCGTACGCATCAGCCACCTCAGCCGCACGCCCTAAATTAACCTCTCCACGCTCTTCCACATGCTTCAAGATGTGAAATGGTATCTTGCTCTTCCACTCCTCCAGGACTACCAAGTTTAACAAATCCTGAAATGTGGAGGTCTTTGTAGCCTCTAACCACTTCTTGGAAAAGCTAAGCTTTTCTTGTGCAAACTCAATAAAGGTGTGTGAAAATGTTTTGGTTAGTTCACGAAACTTTTGCCGATAT
>NW_024744357.1:1473707-1518713 GCF_018991925.1 Homarus americanus | reverse complement strand
TAACGAGATCTGAGATTGCCGAGTTCCACGATAATTTAAATAGTGAGTTACTTAACGCACAAAGGCAGAACATACCATACAAAAAACTCAGATCAGACAACAATGACCCTAAATGGATAAATAATTATTTAAAGAACATCATTGGCCAAAGGAAGGCTATAGGTAGAAGGATAAATCGTGGCGAAATTCACCTCCGGGACTATTATAGGGTATTAGCGAGTAGGGTTAAAACCGAGATAAGGAAAGCAAAGAGGAATAATGAGGTAAGGATAGCAAGGGAGGCGAAGACAAACCCCAAAGGATTCTACCAAATGTATCAAACTAAAACACGAGAAAAGATTGGACCAATGCGGTCAGACTTCGGCGAGCTCACTGATAACGACGGAGAAATGAGCAATAATTTGAATAAATATTTTTCAACAGTTTTCACCACCGAAAATCTAAACATGATACCCGAGGCACCGACTCTATTCAGAGATAGTGAAGAAAACAAATTAAGTGAGATAGTAGTGACTAGTAACGATGTTAGTAAGCAAATAGACAAACTAAAGCCTAATAAGTCACCTGGTCCTGATGAGATATTTGCCAGAGTATTAAAGGAATGTAAGGAAGAGCTTAGTATGCCCTTAGCAAAGTTGTTTAACATGTCCTTAAAAACAGGTGTAGTACCAGAATCCTGGAGGATAGCGAATGTAATACCGATTTTCAAGAAAGGGGATAGATCACTATCCTCTAACTACCGCCCAATCAGTCTAACATCAATAGTAGGCAAATTACTGGAAGCAATCATTTCAAACTCTATTCGAAATCACCTGGAGAAGCACCTATTGATCAATGATTCCCAGCATGGCTTCACAAGCGGACGTTTTTGCCTAACTAATCTATTAACATTCTTTTCATCAGTTTTCGAATCGGTGGACGAGGGGCACAATTATGATGTGGTATATCTCGACTTTAGCAAAGCCTTCGACAGAGTCCCCCACGAAACACTAATTAGAAAGGTAGAAGCTCATGGCATCAAAGGTGACATCCTTAAATGGATTAGGGCGTGGTTACAGGACAGGAAACAGCGAGGAGCATTAACGGCACTAAGTCCTATTGGAGCAACGTCAAGTGGAGTTCCCCAAGGCCTGGGGCATTGGACCATTATTGTTTATTATATACATAAACGACATAGAGACGTGGTACAGACAGCAACATAAGTAAATTTGCTGATGACACTAAAATAGGACGTGTTATTAAATCTGACGAGTGACCTCGGCAAAACTATTATGAAGGTCTAAACAAATTTTTCGAATGGTCTGAAAAATGGCAGATGAAATTCAATGTCGGCTAAAATGTAAGTACTCAGTATAGGAGATGTAAACAGGGAAACCAGATACCAGATGAACAACGATGCCATAGAGAAATCCGACTGCGAGAGAGATTTAGGAGTAATGATAAGTAGGAACCTTAAACCAAGTAAACAATGTGTTTTTGCTCGCAACAAGGCTAATAAAGTACTTGGGTTCATACAAAGGAGTGTTAGTTACAAGACTAGCGAGGTCATCCTAAAACTGTATCTTGCTCTAGTGAGACCACACCTGGACATTACGAGTCTGGCCTGGTCACCAAGATACAGATGATAGAATCCTTGGAAAGAATTCAGAGGAGAATGACAAGACTAATCCCGCATTAGGGAACCCTTGAGCAGAGACAGGTTAGCACTTTACTGCACTCCCAGAGACGTGGAGCGAGGGCGACCTGATAGAGGTGTATAAGTGGAAGGCAGGGCTAAAAAAGGGGACATTACAAAGGTACTCAAATTATCCAACCAGGAGCGAACTCGTAACAATGGTTTTAAATTAGACAAATTTAGATTTAGGCGTGAAATAGGTAAACACTGGTTTGGGAACAGAGTAGTGGATGAATGGAACAAGTTACCAAATATCATCATTAACTCGAATACGCTGAATTGCTTCAAACATAGGTTGGATGCTTATATGAGCAATAGGGGTTGGGTGTAAACGGGACTGCCCAGTATGGGCCAATAGGCCCGCTGCAGTTTCCTCCAATCTTATGTTCTTATGATCTTAAAAGTACGTGTACCCCGGGTCGAGTATGTACTCCAGGTAGGGCGCGCACATGCCTGCACTCTCCACAGAGAGGTGTAAAAGTGATCATTATGAGTAAGAACATAAGAACATAAGAATGGAGGAAACTGCAGCGGGCCTATTGGCCCATACTGGGCAGTCCCGTTTACACCCAACCCCTATTGCTCATATAAGCATCCAAGCTATGTTTGAAGCTATTCAGCGTATTTGAGTTAATGATGATATTTGGTAACTTGTTCCATTCATCCACTACTCTGTTTCCAAACCAGTGTTTACCGATTTCACGCCAAAATCTAAATTTATCTAATTTAAAACCATTGTTACGAGTTCGCTCCTGGTTGGATAGTTTGAGTACCTTTGTAATGTCCCCTTTGTTTAGCCCTGCCTTCCACTTATACACCTCTATCAGGTCGCCCCTCGCTCTACGTCTCTCGAGGGAGTGCAAATTAAGATGCTTTAGCCTGTCTATATATTCAAGGTTCCAAATGACCGGGATTAGTCCTGTCATTCTTCTCTGAATTCTTTCCAAGGATTCTATATCCATTCTGTAATACGGTGACCAGAACTGAACTGCGTAGTCCAGGTGTGGTCTCACAAGAGCAAGATACAGTTTTAGGATGACCTCGCTAGTCTTGTAACTAACACTCCTTTGTATGAACCCAAGTACTTTATTAGCCTTGTTACGAGCAAAAACACATTGTTTACTTGGTTTAAGGTTCCTACTTATCATTACTCCTAAATCTCTCTCGCAGTCAGATTTCTCTAAGGCATCGTTGTTCATCTGTTATCTGGTTTCCCTGTTTACATCTCCTATACTGAGTACTTTACATTTGTCGACGTTGAATTTCATCTGCCATTTTTCAGACCATTCGAAAAATTTGTTTAGATCTTCCTGTAGTTTTGCCGAGTCCTCGTCAGATTTAATAACACGTCCTAATTTAGTGTCATCAGCAAATTTACTTATGTTGCTGTCTATGCCGATATCTATGTCGTTTATGTATATAATAAATAATAATGGTCCAAGTACTGAGCCTTGGGGAACACCACTTGTGACGTTGCTCCAATGGGACTTAGTGCCGTTAATGCTCACTCGCTGTTTCCTGTCCTGTAACCACGCCCTAATCCACTTAAGGATGTCACCTTTGATGCCATGTGCTTCTACCTTTCTAATTAGTATTTCGTGGGGGACTCTGTCGAAGCTTTTGCTAAAGTCGAGATATACCACATCATAATTGTGCCCCTCGTCCACCGATTCGAAAACTGATGAAAAGAATGTTAATAGATTAGTTAGGCAAGAGCGTCCGCTTGTGAAGCCATGCTGGGAATCATTGATCAATCTGTGCTTCTCCAGGTGATTTAGAATAGAGTTTGAGATGATTGCTTCCAGTAATTTGCCTACTATTGATGTTAGACTGATTGGGCGGTAGTTAGAGGATAGTGATCTATCCCTCTTCTTGAAAATCGGTATTACATTCGCTATCCTCCAGGATTCTGGTACTACACCTGTTTTTAAGGACATGTTAAACAACTTTGCTAAGGGCATACTAAGCTCTTCCTTACATTCCTTTAATACTCTGGCAAATATCTCATCGGGACCAGGTGACTTATTAGGCTTTAGTTTGTCTATTTGCTTACTAACATCGTTACTAGTCACTACTATCTCACTTAATTTATTTTCTTCACTATCTCTGAATAGAGTCGGTGCCTCGGGTATCATGTTTAAATTTTCGGTGGTGAAAACTGTTGAAAAATATTTATTCAAATTATTGCTCATTTCTCTGTCGTTATCAGTGAGCTCGCCGGTGTCTGACCGTATTGGTCCAATCATTTCTTGTGTTTTAGTTTGATACATTTGGTAGAATCCTTTGGGGTTTGTCTTCGCCTCCCTTGCTATCCTTACCTCATTATTCCTCTTTGCTTTCCTTATCTCGGTTTTAACCCTACTCGCCAATACCCTATAATAGTCCCGGAGGTGAATTTCGCCACGATTTATCATTCTACCTATAGCCTTCCTTTGGCCAATGATGTTCCTTAAATAATTATTAATCCATTTAGGGTCATTGTTGTCTGATCTGAGTTTTTTGTATGGTATGTTCTGCCTTTGTGCATTAAGTAACTCACTATTTAAATTGTCGTGGAACTCGGCAATTTCAGATCTCGTTATCAGGTCGGTGTCATCTGACAGGTTCACGGCCAAGCGCGACACCCCCTCTCTCAGCTGCCTCTTTAAACTGTCAAAGTTCGCCCTTCTGAAATCTGGTACTTTAGTGGAATTTTCCTTACGTCTGCCCTGAAAGTCTAACTGGAATCTAATTTCTTTGTGATAGCTGTTTGCAAATTCGTTCCCTACCTCGACCCTGCTAATGAGGTTTGCTCTGTTTGACAGAACTAAATCGAGTATATTATTACCCCGTGTGGGTTCAGTTATATGTTGACTTAGAAAACAGTCCTGGATAGTCTCGAGAAAATCCTCTGATTCTGAGTTACCTGTAAGGTCAGTCCAATCTATTTGGCCAAGGTTAAAGTCGCCTACTATACAGACTTTGTTGTGTATGGAAGCCCTGCGCATTTCATCCCAGATAAGTCGCTCTTTGACTCTATCAAGATTGGGAGGTCTATATATTACTCCTGTGATTAATTTTTCTCTACCGTCGATTAATTCTATCCAAATTGTTTCTGTATTCCGCTCAGTTTTTATTTCCTTATTTATTTCACACTTCAGATTATCCCTAACATAGATTGCTACTCCGCCTCCTTTCCTGGTCTGCCTATCGGTATGGATCAGTTTGTAACCCGCAATTTGGTATTCGACTAATAACTCACGTGTGTCTAGGTTGATCCATGTTTCAGTGAATGCAATTATATCGATTTTTTCGGTACATACCAAGGCCCTAATATCATCCATTTTGTTTCTCATACTTCTACTGTTTGCGTAGTATACATTTAAGTTAGTCGTGTTCTGAGTCCTCCCCTTACCGCGTTTAGTTTTAAACTCCCTGTCTAATTCAGTTTTGTCATCATTCCTAACACTATTTCCCTGTAATCTTTCACTTTGTTTACCCGCTCCCACTGCAGTCTCCTCCACCCCCGTGCTCATATGTTCTCCTAGCAGTTTAAAGACTTCGATATCTTTTGAACTGCCCCCTCTAGAGCCCCAGTCAGGGTTGCTACTCCATCCCTAGACAGGTGCACCCCATCCCAAGCATAAAGGTCCCTTCTGCCATAGAAGTTGTCCCAGTTGTCAATGAATGGGACTGATATTGACTTGCAATATCTGTCAAGACGGTCGTTGACACCAACCGCCCTTGACAACCATTCACTGCCAACTCTCCTTCTAGGCAGGACACTGCATATGATAGGGATCCCTCCCTTAGTCCTAATACGATCTATAGCTGTCTTGAACTTATCAAGAGGCTCCTCACTCCTACACCGACCAATATCATTGCCTCCTGCACTGAGGCAGATAATGGGTTTGTTCCCATTACCAGACAGGATATTGTCCATCCTGTCAATTATATCCCCCACCCCAGCTCCTGGCAAACACACCCTCATCCTATTTTTGTTTTTACCACAAAAGGCCCTGTCCATGTACCTTACCTGTGAGTCACCAACAATTATAGTTTTTATACCTTCCTTGTCATCCCTGTCCCTGACTGTACTAACGTCCAATTCGTCTATCAAGGGACTGAACGAGTTGGTACACTTAGCTGTTGTTGTCGTCGTTGACGTATCCTTGGTGTACTTCTTCACCACCAGCTTGGTCCTCCTATTACTCACAACTTTCCACTCCCTTGAGTTTTCGTCAGACACTGGCTTTACTCGTCCAGCCTCCCCTTTTAACTTTGCCAGCTCTTCTTTTAATTTCAGGTTCTCCAACGTGGCCCTCTCAATTTCTTCATTGGCCTTGGCCAATTTTTCCATGGACCACTCCAGTTTGGTCAACAAACTCTCATACCCATGACCGCACATAGCACTGGCCATATCTGATAATTATCCCTCCGGAGCTAACCCAACCATCCAGTCATAAGGTATCTTCAATACGAGAACTATCAGCCCATGACCTCTGACCTTTCCATTTAATCTCTGACCTTCAGAACACTTTCAGATGTAAACCGTTATTATGTAGAGTATCATATGTAATTACCATGTCAGGACGTTTCAGTCACAGGTGTTTCTGCCTCATCGTCCTATACTAAGCTCTTTCATCCTAGACGTACGGTTAATAGCCTGTTATGTGTCAACTTAGCACATCAATCTTGAATGTTTTCAACTCTTTATCTTCGAATATAATTGATTCGTTCAGAGGATAATCTAATAAAAAAAAAATTTCCATTCTCTAGGAGCGTAGTGGGTATTATTCATTAAACTAATTCCTCGTACGTTACTTAAGACTTGGTGGCCGAAGGATCACAATACCATAACACGTTTTACTTGATGTGAGAATAATTCAGATTATCTTACACATGGCATAGTCTCACAAGCCCAACGGTGGGTATCGTTCACTGTACAGTATGCGAGGTGAACAGGAAGTATTTTGGCCGACAATGAGCTCAACTATCTTCATTTTCCTAATTATAAAATCCCTTTACAGATGGAAGTATTGTGAGAGCACCATTTGAGCCAACAAGCAACCCTTAGGACGGGAAGCGAGTAATGCCTTCACTCGGCCGCTGCACCTCTGGTAGAATGTACGAACTTACGTATATAAAGGGAAGAAGTTACCATAAAAACTGACCCTGAAGGTTAATGAGGAGGTGTGAGCATCTGTAAGCGAGGCAAAAGTGTCCTTAAAAATACTCGTCCTGGAAAACATTAAATACAGTATTCCAAGATCAATAAACTCACAATTAGTTGAACGAGTTACATCACTGGAAAAATTTCATCATGTATAATTTTTAGTCGTGATAGGTGTATGGTTTACACTTAAATGTCTCACTGTTCTGCTCGATAAACACCTTCCCTCTGCAGTTTTCTCTCTCATCGACTCCTCAACTACTTCGGCCTTGTGCTTTCCTGTCCACATCAAGTTTTTCTTAATATAAAAATTGCTGAATAACTGTGGAATTCAAAATCACAAGCACAATTTTGCACTCGCTAATTTAGAACAATTATTTACATTACATGAAATGTCTCGGCACTATCAAACGTAACTCTTCTCTGTCAAGGTTATTACGTCACATGTGTTGACTGAGGCCCGGAGTATATAAGACGGTGTTACACCTCGATGATCATCATTCTGGGTCTTCTTCCTCACAAAACAACAAACATGTCTCTTAAGGTATCATGACAGTCATGAATCACCGTCATTAATTAATATATAATCCTTGTTTATCTGTGGAATATAAAGTTAATACTTAAGCCTTAAACTATTGAAAATATATCATACGAATACAACCCTAAAATGTCAGAACTTCCCCTGCATGAAATATCAATAAACGAAAACAATAATCTTATAAACCTTCGCAGTTTGTCCTTGTGTTGTGTGCTGCAACGATGACAGTGGCGCGCCCCCAAAATCGCCCAAATGAGTACTATAGCTCCACAGGTCCTGACGTGAGTAGCGCCACCTGTCTGTGTCAAAACCCTCTAAACACTTATGGATGACACCAACACAGTATTAAGCTTCATGTAAAACAGATCAACCTGGCCGTGGTGGCTCGAGTGAGACAGTAAATATACACCTTTCATTATTGTTGTTGCAGACTCCTGCTCAGTACAACTTCAACTGGCAAGTGAAAGATGACCCCTCCGGCAATGACGGTCGCCTGCAGAGGGTCACCTACACTGTCAACGGCAACTCAGGCTACGTGGCCGAGGTGACCTACGAGGGTGAGGCCCAGTTCCCTACATACCAGTCCTCCTACACCCCAGCTCCTCGCTACGCCTAAGGATTCTTTAAGTGATAATATTTATTGTAACATAACCAACTAATATATGTAAAAAAAAACATATATATTGATTTTTTTTCTCCAAATCCTTAGACAAGAGGAAGTAATTATAAATTTTTTTAATGTTTCATGAACAATATTAAAACTTTGTTTGGTGAGACAAACTATATATCTGCAACATGTAGGGCCATATTTTAGTATACTGGAGATCACTGCAGTGCTAAAAGATATGTTGAAGATCGAATGGTAATACAACACTTTCCGAGCCGAAAATGATGGAGGTGACGTCAGTTTTGTGTTCACGTTACCCTATTTTTCACGTCCATCTTGACCAATTGTCCTACATGACCACCACTTCCATAACCGAAGAATAACTACAGTATATGTGGTGGCTGTCAAAATGTGGGTAAACTATTTTAGTACAAAAATAGATATGACTGTAATATTAATTTGGCGTTGTTAAGTCCTTTTCATATATAATTTCATCTGTAAAAGGAAACGCAGAACAATATCTGAGACCAGCAAATGTTTCAATGAGAAAACTTATACTCCTGTTGATCTACTAACAAAAAAATTCATAATTTGTTGACTGATAGAGCACAACACATTTCATCTGAGTCATAGATAATTTCTTTACTTTTGTCTAACAAAAATTGTTTGGCGGCAACGCCATCTCATATCTAATTAATTATTGACATGTTGACTCTAATTTCATAATTTTGCCCACCACCTTGATATTACCGGATGTACACATACTGCTTATAATTGTTGCCTTGTCACCAGTATTTGTGACAGTTAATAATGTATAATTATTGCTGTCTTGTCACAAACACGCCAGCCTACCAGTTTCTGACAAACACTTGGTAATCTTTTCACTTCCAACATATTAAATATCTAACGCTAAACTAATGCACCGACCAGCTGTATCATTCCACTAAATGTGACGAAGCACCTACTGCTAGCTTTAATGGGTGCCTGACTGGCTGCACTAAATGTTAGCAAACCAGCAAAATATTTTACAAAAGTACATTAACACACACTGATACTATCTCAGTTACATGATATTCATAATGTAATTCAAGTTGTATTATTATACTTATTTACATAATATTTGTATGAAAATAAGGTAGTACTGTTAGATATTATCCACTAAGTACCAGCAACTTTACGAAACTTTCCCATAGAAGGAAACCTGTATCTTACCTCAAGAATATCCAAAACAAGGTGGAGGAATTCCAATTATCCTAAATTTTATTTTGGCGAATTTCCATTTTTTTTTTTTTTTTTTTAATATACGTTCCTTTACCGAGGACACCATGTGGGCGCTTCATTATGTTGATGTATGCTTTATAACAACCCACAAAACGCTAAGCGACCGATCACCACCCAGTGACCTTTCAATATACCTTACCTAACCAAACCTACCTAATCTAACCTAATTTAACTTAACCTAAGATAATATATATCCATTCTTGAATTAGAGGTGGATTTGGTTTGTTTCAACTTATTTACACCAATCACATCTGTTACGAGTTGGGGATTTAGAATATAGTTAAAAGTCTACCCAGATCCCAACAGGCAACAATAATAAAAAAACCTAACACAAACAGAGACAATCGGACTATAAAAGGGTAGACAAAGGATGCGAGATTTTGTTGTGTATAATAAAGTACCATAAATTCCTTAACAAAATATTCAGCTTTCTATAATTTACCCTTAACCATACTTAACCTAAACATACGCAACATTGGCTTAACAGTATATACATATTTATACAACATACAACAAACAGAAGCAAGTGGAGGTGGGAGGCAATATAAGATTACAAAATACTCAAGTGCAGTGCTGAGATGGCTGACGAGTAAGGCTGAGTATTGAAGAAGATGGTAGGTAGTCACTGTGCCGTAGGTTTCCAGGATAGGTGATCCTAGTGTGGTCACTTCCCAGAGTGAACTGAACTCTCCTCGATCTGGAGCTGATGAGGAAGACTTGGAGGAGGTGACGCAACAACCAGGATATGGAGAAGGGAAACCCCGGAGTGGTAACTAAGACGAGTCATACTCGTGTCTCGTCCCTAGATGGCGTTGCTCGTGGTGCTGGGTAGGTAGATCAGGACAATAGATGGCGTGGTTCGTAGTGCTGGGTAGGTAGATCATGACAATTGATGGCGTGGTTCGTAACACACCCTCCCTCCTAAGACCTCCGTAGCGCGGGCGCGAAGGAGGTGATCACCTGGTGCGTCTGGAGAGTAGCTGCTGCATTTCCACTGGAGCTCGGGATAAGGAGTCCGCAATCAGGTTGTCCACCCCCTTTATGTGCCGGACTTGTAGATTATAGGGCTGGGTGAGGAGAGCCCAGCGGAGGATTCGCTGGTTGGAGGTCTTGTTGGTTTGGATGAACGTGAGCGGGTTATGGTCGGTGAAGACTATGGTGGTTTGTGGGCGAGATTGGAGGTAACATTCAAACTTCTTTAATGCCAACACCAGAGCCAGGGCCTCCTTCTCTATGGTCGAGTAGTTGGTCTGATGTTTTTTCAACTTGGCGGAGTAGTATGCCACAGGGTGAAGGACATTAGTGGTTGGGTCGGGTTGTAGGAGCACAGCCCCCACTCTGACACTGCTAGCGTCGATTTGCAGATGGAAGGGCAAGGTGTAGTCAGGGGGGTGGACTACAGGCTTGGAGGCAAGGAAGGCTTTGAGGCGGTGGAAAGGCTGGTCGCACCTCTGGTTCCAGATGTAAGGGACCACAGAACTGGTAAGGTCTGTGAGGGGTCCGGCCACGCTGGAGAAGTTACTGCAGAACCGACGGTAGTAGCCGCACATCTCCAGGAAGCGCATGAGTTCCTTCCTCGTCCTTGGAGTGGGGAAGGACAAGATGGCTTTAACGTTTGCGTCCTTGGGTCTCACCATACCATGCCCAACGATATGTCCCAAGTAAGTCACTGAGGCCCGGCCAAAAGCAGATTTAGCCAGGTTTATGGTGAATCCAGTCTCTTGCAGTCGTGCGAACAGTATCTCCAAACGCACAAGATGTTCGTCCCAGCCGTCCGACACCACCACCAGGTCATCCAGGTAGGCGAACGTCCCATCTAGGTCCTGAATCAGGTAATTGATTGCCCTCTGGAATGTGGCCGGAGCATTAGAAAAGCCAAACGCCATAACCAAATATTGAAAAAGACCAAATGGAGTTATAAATGCTGAGATTATTTTTGCCCTATCCGTGAGTCCCACTTGATAATATCCTTTCAACATGTCCACTGCAGTTATAAATTTTGCACAGCCTATGCTGTCTATTATATCTTCAATCAAAGGTAAAGGGTAGGAGTCTGAGACAGTGACCTGGTTCACTTTACGATAATCGGTACAGAAACGAAAAGTGCTATCGGGTTTTGGAATGAGAAGGCAAGGTGAAGCCCAGGGGGAGGTACTAGGCTCAGCTAAGTTATGTTTTAACAAAAAATCTACCTCCTTTTTCATAATCTCTCTTTTTTGTGGATTTAGTCGATATGCTGATTGCCTAATGGGTTGCACATCATCTGAGATTAGCTTAATATCATGTTTAAGTATATTGCAAAACCCTGGGAGGTCCGACGTGACTTTAGGAAATGTTGATAATAACTTAGTGAGATCTTTTGCTTGAGATGGATTCAGAACAGAAAAATACTCATCCAAGTTGTTGAGTATGTGACTGTTAGCAGGGTTTTCTTTAGGTAGAGGGAAGTCTAAATTATCCAATAGATCCATGTCATCTGTCTCCGGCTCCGGCCCTGACAAAACCGTATGCAATACAGGTATGCTTATAGCCTCTGGGATTTCTTCCTCTGACTGCCTGGAATGGTAAAGTTTCATGAGATTAATATGAACAAGTTGTGAATCTTTCCTGCGATCAGGAGTATGGACTATATAGTTGAGGGGAGATAGTTTATTAGCAACTATATTGGGACCAGTAAACTTGCTTTTAAGGGGAGAGCCTGGAATGGGTAGAAAGAGTAACACTTTGTCACCTGGAGAAAATGATCTTTCAACTAATTTAGGTTGGGACTTCACCATTTTTTCTTGGCCTTTTTTTAAGCTTAGGCTTACATTCATTAGAGAGGCGTAGAGTTAGGGGAGATATGATAGAGGTGTACAAGTGGGTAAGTGGGATTAACAAGGGTAAAATGGAAGATGTTCTGAAGCTCAGTAATAACGAAATAACTAGAACAAATGGCCTTAAATTAGATAAATTCCGATTCAGAAAGGATATAGGCAAGCACTGGTTTGGTAATAGAGTTATGGATATGTGGAATAGGCTACCGAGTGCTATAGTAGGATCGGGGACGCTAGGGAGCTTCATGACGAAGTTGGATAGGCACATGGAAGTGCTGGGATGGGTGTGAAAGGGATCTGCCCTGTATGGGCCAGTCGGCCTCCTGCAGTATCCCACTTTCTTATGTTCTTATGTTAAGTTTGACTGAGCAATGGTTCGGACTTCAGTTAATTTGTCCCGTAAAGTGTCAATGTATTGGGAAACTGTTGCGGGCTTAATAGATGGAGTGTCAAACCACTGCTCCTTTACTATTTTAAGGGGTCCCCTAATTTGTCTCCCATATAGTAACTCGAACGGGGAGAAACCCAATGACTCCTGGGGACATTCCCTGATGGCAAAGAGTAGCAAGTCTATGCTTTCATCCCATTCCTTTTGGTGTTCTATACAGTATTTTTTTAGCATTGATTTGAAAGTTTGATGGAACCGTTCCAAGCAACCTTGGGATTGTGGGTGGTAAGCCGAAGATGTACAATGGTCCACACTGAGGTCTTTCATCACCTGTTTGAAAAGATTGCTCGTAAAATTGGTGCCCTGATCGGATTGGATCTCTTTAGCAATGCCCACTGAAGTGAAAAGGTGCAAAGGAGGTTTGATTACATTTTTTGAAGTGATGCTTTTAAGGGGAAAAGCCTCAGGATAACGTGTACTGGTATCCATAACTGTGAGCAGGAATTGATTTCCCTTCTTAGTCTTCGGTAATGGGCCCACACAATCCACAACAATCTTTTCAAATGGTGTAGAAAATACTAGGATGGGCTTAATGGGAGCTCCTGGTATACTTTCATTTGGTTTTCCTACCATTTGACAAATATGACAAGATTTTAGGTACTTGACACATCCTTCCTAAATCCAGGCCAGTAATAGTGTTGGAGGAGCTTTTTATATGTTTTCAGGATTCCCAAATGTCCTGAAATACCATCATGGGCAAGGGCAATTAATGCTGGTCTGACTGAGGAGGGAATTACCACTTGATGTATTTCAGACCACGTGTCTAGATGGGTAAGCTAAGGGGGTCTATAGGCCCTTATCAAAACCCCTTCCTGATAATAAAAACACGGAAGGGTGTTAAAATCTTTAACCTCAACTGCTGCATGATGAAGTTTATTCAAAGATGGATCAGATTGTTGGCTTTAATGAGCTCATCCTTACTAATGGTCTTATTGTACAGATCTTCTGTGGGTAGGAAGATATTGGAGGTGGTTTAGATGAAGAGGGCCCATTTCGCACACTCTGTGACCGGGTGACAGCACAAGATGGGAAAAGGTGAGGAATAGTTTCTTCAAGGTCAGTGGTGGAGTTGACAGGTAAGGGAGAGTCGACTGTCTTTATGTTGGGAACCACTAGATCTCCTACCAAGTCATTACCCAATAATAAATGAATGCCGCTCACAGGCATTGGATTTTTCCTAATGGCTACTTGCACTTCCCCAGTAATCAAGGGACATTGGAGGTGCACTTTAGCTAAGGGATAGGAAGAATGGGATGAGAGAACTGAAATTAGAACTCTCATTAGTAAATGCGGTAGATATATCAGGAATGACGTTAAAAAGGAGGATAGATTGTGCTGCGCCCGTATCACGTAGTATACGAATAGGGAAAGAACGAGACCCCTCTATGATTGAAATTTTTCCCTTATAGGTGAATGAAGAGAAGAGATCCTGATGGGGCCTTTCCACATTGGTGGTTGCTATTGGTTTGAATTTGGGATCCAGGGAACTACTTTTAGAAGTTCGACACTTTCGGTGTTTACAAGACTAGATCGTATGGCCTGGTTTTTTACAGTAAGAACAATAAAACTTGCTTGCATCAGGGGGGGGGGGTAGGTGTGGGACCTTTCGACCTACCACTCACGTCCCCAAGGTTATCATCAGAGGAGGACCTAACATGCTTGAAAGTACCACGTTCCCTACTGCCCAGTGACTCCACCAGCAAGGCGTATGCATCAGCCAGCTCAGCCGCACGTCCTAAATTAACCTCTCCACGCTCCTCCACATGCTTCAAGATGTGAAATGGTATCTTGCTCTTCCACTCCTCCAGGACTACCAAGTTTAACAAATCCTGAAATGTGGAGGTCTCTGTAGCCTCTAACCACTTCTTGAAAAACCTAAGCTTTTCTTGAGCAAACTCAACAAAGGTGTGTGAAAATGTTTTGGTTTGTTTACGAAACTTCTGCCGGTATCTATCTGGCGTGATAGCATAAGAGGTGAGGATATTCTTTTTTACGTTATCATAGTCATCAGTCTGGTCTAAACAGTTATAAACTCTACGAGCCTTACCACATAATTTAGGAACTAACACCGACACCCACTGGTCCTTAGGCCACTCATTCTTCACGGCTATTTTCTCAAAAGTCCTAAATGACCCGTCCATATCAGATTCATCAAACTCGGGAACAAGGGAAGAAGCATTAGCAGGGTTAAAAGCAGCTAGTCTCTCTTTTAATGCCACTTCTTTTGATTTAAACTCCGATGTTAAGGTGACTTCTTTCTCTTTCACCTGTAGTTCTTTCAGTCTAACCTCCTACTCCAACTTGGCCTGTTCCGACCTTTCCTCATGCTCCAACTTGGCCTGTTCCAACTTGGCGTGTTCCAACTTTTCTTCATGCTCCAACTTGGCCTGTTCCAACTCATGCTCCAACTGGAGTTCTTTCATTTTGATTTGGAACTCGAACCTAGCTCGTTCTAGTTCTAAGGCGTCTATTCTTTGTGTTTCTTCTTGAGGGCTAGCCAGACCTGAGGCAACTTCTGAGTGAGGAGGGGTGGTGGATAGTGGTTGAAGTTTCTTGGACATGGGAGTTAATCGGTCAACAGCGGATTCTTTTAAAACTTCTTGTTGAACCAACATTTCAATTACCTGACTTTTTAACATTTCCTTAGTCAGTTGCTGTGAATATGGGATATTGTAATAGTTGGCTATTTCTTTCCATTCTTTCTTCAGGATATTAACACGTAATTTAGCTACGGAAGGATTTTCAATAAAATCCTGGAGATCAAAACCTGAGGTGGCCATTGTTAAGAAAAACTAGATAAATTAATTAATGGCCAAAAAGATAAGATAAGTGGATTACCCTAGAAAATATCACGGCAGTGGATAACCAGAAAGTCCCGGAAACTACCCAAGTTATACCTAGGGAAATTACACTTATGAATATTGTTCTTCTCATAAGATCCTTAGATAAGGATAAGAGACTTGGAAAGATACTTGAAACAGGAAGGGCGTATTACGGCATTAATATAAAGATCCGGATAAACAACCCTTGAGTTACTTTATTATTGACCCCGAATGAGATAATGAGAGGAACAATAATTGAGGCTTTATAATTATGGGGTCCTGGTAGAGCGGGGCGTCCCAAGATATCACTTCACCCTAAACTAGTGACTATGGAACAGCCTACTCTGGAGCGAGGGTACGGCATTAAACAGATCCGGATTCTTCCCTACACTCGATAAGACTTACTACACGACTGCCTACGTGTAATAACAGGTAAGCCTTATGACACTTGGAACCTAATATCCTACGTCTGTCACTCTTACTGTACGATAATACCAATATATGCACACACATATGAAGGAAACTTTAAACCACCGTAAAGCAATTGTGAACAGAAGTGACTGGGAGGAATAACTAACAAGGAGTAACAAGGGGGGAAGAAATATGGCACTTAAGGTTGGGTCCTGTCACGGTCGCCATTTGTTACGAGTTGGGGATTTAGAATATAGTTAAAAGTCTACCCAGATCCCAACAGGCAACAACAATAAAAAAAAAAATTAAACAAACAAAGACAAATGGACTATAAAAGGGTAGACAAAGGATGAGAGTTTTTGTTGTGTATAATAAAGTACCATAAATTCCTTAACAAAATATTCAGCTTTCTATAATTTACCCTTAACCATACTTAACCTAAACATACGCAACATTGGCTTAACAGTATATACATATTTATACAACATACAACAAACAGAAGCAAGTGGAGGTGGGAGGCAATATAAGATTACAAAATACTCAAGT
The DNA here is from genome assembly GCF_018991925.1 of Homarus americanus. Taxonomy (NCBI): domain Eukaryota; kingdom Metazoa; phylum Arthropoda; class Malacostraca; order Decapoda; family Nephropidae; genus Homarus; species Homarus americanus. Next base: position 1,502,417 of record NW_024744357.1, on the reverse strand, counting down.
GCAGTGCTGAGATGGCTGACGAGTAAGGCTGAGTATTGAAGAAGATGGTAGGTAGTCACTGTACCGTAGGTTTCCAGGATAGGTGATCCTAGTGTGGTCACTGCCCAGAGTGAACTGAACTCTCCTCGATCTGGAGCTGATGAGGAAGACTTGGAGGAGGTGACGCAACAACCAGGATATGGAGAAGGGAAACCCCGGAGTGGTAACTAAGACTAGTCATACTCGGGTTTCGTCCCTAGATGGCGTTGCTCGTGGTGCTGGGTAGGTAGATCATGACAATAGATGGCGTGGTTCGTAGTCCTGGGTAGGTAGATCATGAAAACTGATGGCGTGGTTCGTAACACATACATAATGCAAACAAGTCAATATGTCGCGACCGGGAACTTGAACGTCACTGTAGATTCGTGTTCAGCAAAATAACTTACAAATAAAATCATATTGTAAAGTGGTTCTCTTCTATAATTTGTTCATAAAGTTCTAACCGAAAGAGATTTTTTTTTCATTATACCGTGGAAATATCCAAACTGCTACACTTAAGGTAATTTACCCCCGTGTTAGGAATCCCCGTAAAACATTAATGGTGGTCTATCAGTTTCCAGACCACATTAAATACTTCTTTATGTTTGGAAAAGATACTGGAGACAGTGATAGTGGGTCGTCATGTGTATACGAGATATAAACAGAATGTTTATGTGTATATGTACAGGAGACCTTACAAAGCATCATTAGTGTCAAATGAACAGAGAAACTAAAGGTGACGAATTGCGTGTATTTCGTCTACCTGTCTATCTGTCTGTCTGAGGTGTGAGCATCTGTAAGTGAGGCAGAAGCTTCCTTAAAAATAACACTCCTCGAAAAGATGAAATATTCCATGATCAATAAACACACAAATGGTTGCGTTACGTCTGTAGCAGAATTTCATCCGTGTATAATTTTAGTCTATGATTGGCGTATGGTTCACACGTAAGTGTCTCACAGTTTCTCTCTGCCTCTCACGCCGATAGCCTCCTCAACTTCATGACCTTGTTCTGGCTGGTGAACATAAACACATATCTGTGTAATGCAAAAACAGCTGAATCACAATAGAGTTATAACCGCATGCGAATATTCTGCAATCGTAAATTTAGAACAATATCTGTATTAGAGAATATCAAGCGTAACTCTTCTTTGTCAAGGTTATTACGTCACAGGTGTTGACTGAGGCCCCGAGTATATAAGATGGTATTACACCTCAATGATCATCAGTCTGAATCTTCTTCCTCACAAAACAACAAACATGTCTCTTAAGGTATCATGGCAGTCATTAAGCAACGCCATGAATTTTTATATAATCCTTGTTTATTTTTGGAAAATAAAGCTTTTATTTCAGTTATAAACTATAGAAAATATATCATACAACCTTAAAATTTTCAGACCGCCTTATCATGAACTCTCAGTAATAGAAAATAATAATGATAAAAACTTTCACAGTTCGTGCTCGTGTTGTGTGTTGTGAGGATGGCAGTGGCGCGCCCCCAGAATCACCCCAGACAGTACTATGGCTCCCCAGGTTCTGACGTGAGTAGTGCCACCTGTCTGTGTCAACACCCCCAACAAACTATAGTGGCTGACACCAGTATAATATTAACATGTGTATAACTGGTCAACCTGACTATGGTGACTTTGTGAGACAGCAAATATCCACATTTTATTATTATTGTTGCAGACTCCTGCTCAGTACAACTTCAACTGGCAAGTAAAGGATGACCCCTCCGGCAATGATTTCGGCCACGAAGAGTCCCGTGACGGCGACAACACCCAGGGCTCCTACTACGTGTTGCTTCCCGACGGTCGTCTACAAAGAGTCACCTACACTGTTAATGGAGACTCCGGTTACGTGGCCGAGGTCAACTACGAGGGTGAGGCCCAGTTCCCTACATACCAGTCGTCCTACACCCCAACTCCTGCCTACGGCTAAGAATTGATGAATTCATAATATTTATTATAACAATCAATTATTATTTGTAAAATAAATTTCTGCAAAGATATTTCCTTTTTCCTAAACCCTGAGACAGGAGAAAACATGGCATCTTGTTAATGTTGTCTTGCACAGTATATTTCTCCTCCTAAAACATTAACCGTAATATATAAAAGAAACTTTAGATCTACAACATATAGAGCCACATAAAAGTATACTAGAGATCACTGGAGTGTTAAGGGATCACTTGAAGATCGAATATTAATACGACATTATTTTTGTGTCTAATTTTGTACAGGAGACGTTAATGTTGTTTGTGTGGGAGTACATACAGGTATAGCGTTAATAGTGTCAGTGTGTAGAAAAGAAACATTTCTAGTAAGTCTACTGTATAAGAGACAATAATAATTGCATAGGAGAGAGCAGGACACGTTGATTTTGTGTCTATCAATGTATGAGACGTAATACTGTGACAATGAGTTTAAAGAAATTAATAGTCTTTCCTTTTATATACAGAAGCATCCAGGTGTGTTATTACACCCCTACCGTGTTTCCCTTGCTCATGTGGCGCTGTCGCACTACTCGTGTGGCCACGGAACTGATAGGGCCTTGCGACTTTGGCACATGAACAAGGAAGACACGGTTGGGGTGTAACAACATAATGTACATGAGGTGTTAACAGTACTTTATGGGGACCTATTATGGTGTTATGTAACCAAAACAATTTTGCTCCATATCAATATTGAATGATAAACGAGTCTCTTTGAAATAATTGCCCGTTAAGGACGGTGTGAACACACACTGTATACCATGCCATCGGTGTACAACAGGCAGCATTGCTACATTATACTTTCCCTCCTTTACTTTTCAAATTACTTAGTTGGGTGAACCAGTGATGTATTCACTCCATCTTTGCACCCTATTTACATAAACATAGTATCACGTATTAGAAACTTCTGTCAACAGTTTCAGGTTTACTCGGAACGTCCAAAAAATATTTAGTGAAATAATGTATGTCAGATGTTAACTAGAAATTCCCCTCGCGAATAAGTTGCAGTGGGTTCCCAGAGAATTTAAGTATCGGAAAAGGAAATAGTCAGTAAATTTTAGATATCAGATACGAGGAGGGTAGTTATAATAAATCTTAATACTAATAAATATCAAATTACAACACCTGGATTGGCTGTGTAATGACAAGACGCCGGTCCTATGCCAGGTATAACCGAACACACAAGATTTTAAAGTAGTAAATGGCAAAACAGATACAAGAATACGAGCACTCTGGTGGTCCTGTATAATGGTGCTCAAAAAAGTACGTAAGTAAGGATCTCGGACCTTGTATCACTAATAAATAAAGCCTAATGATAAAGGTTCACTGGCAAAATCATGTAAGTCACATTATGAGCTCACAAGTAGCACGCGAGGCTGAAAAGATCACTTTGATAATAGTGGTGAAATACACAATGATCACATAGCCGTAAGGTAGCAGATACGAGGCTGAAACTTGCGTTGAGGAAGACGAACTTTTCAAACACTGGCTGTTGAAGAGGGAATGAGTGCTAGAACAGCAGCTGGACAAGGCTTATATGGACTCGACTCACGAAAAACCGTGGGCTTATGACAGCACTTCTGTTATATGCGACGTTGGTTGGTTGATGAGCTACTCTAGTGGCTATTATTATAACTAATTCTCCTGATGTTATCTAAGTACTCGATGGTCGAAAGAAAGCGATAACATGACAAGTTTTACTTGAGATCAAAACCATTCGAATTATCCTACACATGGTGTATTGAGGTAAAAATTAGTTTAAGAAGCCTAGCGGTGGATATCGTTCACTATATACGAGTATTTTGGTTAGCGAAGAGAAATTGCGGCCGACAATGAGCTCGATTATCTACACTTTTCAATCTAAAAAAGTCCTTTCACTTCTGGAAGGACTGTATGAACAACTTCTGGACGAATAAGTACTTCTTCGAACGGGAACCCAGTTGTATTCACTCGGCCGCTGCACCTCTGATACAATACACGAACTTGAGTACACAAAGGGAAGACGTTACCATAAAAACTGACTCTAAAGGTTGTGAGAATCGGCAAGTTAGGCAGAAGTGTCCTTAAAATCCACATCCTGCAAAAAATAATTATTCAGTGATCAATAAACCTACAATTAGTTGAACTAGTTACATCACTAGAAGAATCTCGTCTTTTATAAATGTAATTCATGATTGGTGTATGGTTCAGTGTCTCACTGCTTTGCTCGATAAACACCTTCCCTCTGTTTTGTTTTTCTCTCTCATCGTCTCTTCATTTTCTTCGGCCTTGTGCTGACCAGACAAAATCAACACAGCTTTGTTTAATGTAAAAATAGCTGAATTACAGAAGAATTCAAAACCAAAAGCGCATATTTTGCCTCGCTATTTTAGAATAAATATTTGAATTACACAGAATCTCTCCGCATTATCAGACGTAATTCCTCTGTGTCAAGGTTATGACGTCACATGTGTTGACAGAAGCCCGAGTATATAAGGTAGTGTTACACCTCGATGATCATCAGTCTGGGTCTTCTTTATCACAAAACAACAAACATGTCTCTTAAGGTATCATGACAGTCATGAATCATCGTCAGGAACTTTGATCCTTGCTTATATATGAAATATATAGCGTCTACTTCAGCTATAATCTATTGAAAATATATCATAGCCTCAAGAAATTCAGAACTCCCTTTGCATTAACTATCACGAACATAAAATAATAATGAAATATTTTTTAATAATAATATATTCTTTCACAGTTCGTGCTCGTGTTGTGTGTTGTGACGATGCCAGTGGCGCGCCCCCAAAATCACCCCAGCGAGTACTATGGCTCCCCAGTTTCCAACGTGAGTAGTGCCCCCTGTCTGTGTCAACACCCTCAACAAACCAAGTGGCTTACACAAGTATAATAATAACTTGTGTATAACTGGTCAACCTGGCTGTGGTGACTATTATGGGAGAGAGTAAATATACACCTTTCATTATTGTTGTTGCAGACTCCTGCTCAGTACAACTTCAACTGGCAAGTGAAAGATGACCCCTCCGGCAATGACTTCGGTCACGAAGAGTCCCGTGACGGCGGCAACACCCAGGGCTCCTACTACGTGTTGCTTCCCGACGGTCGCCTGCAAAGGGTCACCTACACTGTCAACGGCGACTCCGGCTACGTGGCCGAGGTGACCTACGAGGGTGAGGCCCAGTACCCTACATACCAGCCTTCCTACACCCCAACTCCTGGCTACGCCTAAAGCTTGAAGTGATAATATTTATGTAATATACCGGGTAATAAACTAAAATATGTAAATAAAAATTTTGCATTGAAATTTGCTTTTTCCAATAACTTTAGACAAAAGTGAAATATAACTTATTGTTAATGGTCTTTTGCACAATATATTTCACTACTAAAATATTACCTGAATTAGGTAAGAAAATATTAACATGTACAACATACAGAATCAGATACAAGGATACTAGAGATCACTGCAGTGTCAAAGGATGAATTGAAGGTTACATGATAAGGCGACGTTGTTTTTGAGTCAATATTTACACTGTAGATTATGACGTTAATGGTGTGTCAGTGTGCATAATACAGACGTTTCTGTTGTGTCTAGTGTACAGGAGACATTTGTAACTAGACAGATCTCGTATAGAAAATATTACATATAGGTAGAATATTTATAGTAAGAGGAATGTAAAGAGAGGAAGTTTGGTAGCGTGGCCAGTTAGTTATTATTATACTTATATTACATGTTACGTTCTTAAAGGACAACTTCTCAAACACCACTTCGATACAACTATTTATTCATTCACTCAATGACATGGACACATTAATATCAATATCATATCGGAGTTACTAGCACATTATGTTTACGTTACTCGACAGACTCACGTGTAACCTGACGGAGGCCCAGCGGGAAGTCTCCCTCCCGACCTGGTGGGAGGACGAGCGTGACTCTGAGTGAGTTAGAATGACGACCCGAACGGGAGAGAGATGAATCGGATGAGAATAATGAGAGTAACCAGAATAATCTGAAGAATGTGACCCCCTGGACGGGACTGCAGGGCCTTTATATGGGGGAGAAACAGTGGGCGTTTGACCATTGCCAATTAACACTAAACTGGTTAGATCTGGACAGCTGTGTTTGCCCAGGTGTGTCTTGGTTTGGTGTGGTTTCCTTAACACGGTTATAACATAGGATTACTCAAGTACTTAGGCCGGGGTCAGGTCCCTTGGGTCGTGACCCAGGGTGTGTCAACCTGGTATGTGAGGGTACCACAAGGCCTGTAGCACTCACTGTTATATGTGTTGTAATTCTCTGGGCTGTAAGCTGTGGTCTGATAATCAATCATTACACGTTCAAAGTTTGTATAGGAGTTAACCGGACAAGTTAATTATGTGTCTATTGGTGTATGAGCTGCGTTAAGAGTATGTTCAAAAGTTTAAAGGAGAATTTGATAGTGTTTCTCTGCATGTACAGAACACTACATGTTAAACAGTATTTTTATAGGTATGTCGACGGAAAGAAGTCCTTAACAGTGAGTTATGTTCCCAAAATATCAAAATTTGTCATATCAGCAATAAACGATAAATGCGTCTCTTAGGGATGATTACCCGATAGGTTCAGAATAAGCACCACACTGTAGAGTATACTAAACCTTCGGTAAACAAAAGGCAGTATGGCCACAGTGCACTCACCGGCCTTTACACCCCAAATTGTTCAGTTGGGTGCATTGCAGTGACCTGGGTTCGAGCAAGCGGCTCCTATGACAGGAGGAAAACGCTACATCACTCCACCTTCGCGATAAAATAACATATAGTAACAACTAACAGGAAGACACACAGCAATGTATTCAGGAGACATCAGTACATTATGTAGTGAACATATGTACGTGTAACACGGGTCGGTAATGTACCCCAAGTGGGGCGGGTAACCGCCTGCACTTCACATAAGAACATAAGAACATAAGAATGGAGGAAACTGCAGCGGGCCTATTGGCCCATACTGGGCAGTCCCGTTTACAACCAACCCCTATTGCTCATATGAGCATCCAACCTATGTTTGAAGCAATTCAGCGTATTCGAGTTAATGATGATATTTGGTAACTTGTTCCATTCATCCACTACTCTGTTCCCAAACCAGTGTTTACCTATTTCACGCCTAAATCTAAATTTGTCTAATTTAAAACCATTGTTACGAGTTCGCTCCTGGTTGGATAATTTGAGTACCTTTGTAATGTCCCCTTTTTTAGCCCTGCCTTCCACTTATACACCTCTATCAGGTCGCCCCTCCCTCTACGTCTCTCAAGGGAGTGCAAATTAAGATGCTTTAACCTGTCTCTATACTCAAGGTTCCTAATGCCCGGGATTAGTCTTGTCATTCTCCTCTGAATTCTTTCCAAGGTTTCTATATCCATTCTGTAATACGGTGACCAGAACTGAACTGCGTAATCCAGGTGTGGTCTCACAAGAGCAAGATACAGTTTTAGGATGACCTCGCTAGTCTTGTAACTAACACTCCTTTGTATGAACCCAAGTACTTTATTAGCCTTGTTACGAGCAAAAACACATTGTTTACTTGGCTTAAGGTTCCTACTTATCATTACTCCTAAATCTCTCTCGCAGTCGGATTTCTCTATGGCATCGTTGTTCATCTGTTATCTGGTTTCTCTGTTTACGTCTCCTATACTGAGTACTTTACATTTGTCTACGTTGAATTTCATCTGCCATTTTTCAGACCATTCGAAAAATTTGTTTAGATCTTCCTGTAGTTTTGCCGAGTCCTCGTCAGATTTGATAACACGTCCTATTTTAGTGTCATCAGCAAATTTACTTATGTTGCTGTCTATGCCGATATCTATGTCGTTTATGTATATAATAAACAATAAAGGTCCAAGTGAGCGGGACACCGGAGTTACTGGTGTTTCTCTAGGAGCCCATTCACCCAGCCTCACCTCGGTATGGCGAACATGCGCATTAAACATACGCAGCCGCGGAGGTTTCAGAAATTGGTCAAAAGTTCGACAAAAGTACGTGTACCCCGGGTCGAGTATGTACCCCAGGTTGGGCGCGCACATGCCTGCACTCTGCACAGAGAGGTGTAAAAGTGAACATTATGAGTAAAGGTAATAAGGGATGCAACCATCCAGTCTTAAGGTATCTTTAATACGAGAACTATCAGCCCATGACCTCTGACCTTTCCAGTTAATCTCTGACCTTCAGAACACTTTCAGATGTAAACCGTTATTATGTAGAGTCTCATATGTAATTACCATGTCAGGACGTTTCAGTCACAGGTGTTTCTGCCTCATCGTCCTCTACTAAGCTCTTTCATCCTAGACGTACGGGCATTAGCCTGTTATGTGTCAACTTAGCTCATCAATCTTGAATGTTTTCAACTCTTTATCTTCGAATATAATTGATTCGTTCAGAACAATATCTAATAAACATTTTTTTTTTTCCATTCTCTAGGAGCGTAGTGGGTATTATTCATTAAACTAATTCCTCGTACGTTACCTAAGACTTGGTGGCCGAAGGATCACAATACCATGACACGTTTTACTTGATGTCAGAATAATTCAGATTATCTTACACATGGCATAGTCTCACAAGCCCAACGGTGGGTATCGTTCACTGTACAGTATGCGAGGTGAACAGGAGGTATTTTGGCCGACAATGAGCTCAACTATCTTCATTTTCCTAATTATAAAATCCCTTTACAGATGGAAGTATTGTGAGAGCACCATTTGGGCCAACAAGCAACCCTAAGGACGGGAAGCGAGTAATGCCTTCACTCGGCCGCTGCACCTCTGGTAGAATGTACGAACTTACGTATATAAAGGGAAGAAGTTACCATAAAAACTGACCCTGAAGGTTAATGAGGAGGTGTGAGCATCTGTAAGCGAGGCAAAAGTGTCCTTAAAAATACTCGTCCTGGAAAACATTAAATACAGTATTCCAAGATCAATAAACTCACAATTAGTTGAACGAGTTACATCACTGGAATAATTTCATCATGTATAATGTTTAGTCGTGATAGGTGTATGGTTTACACTTAAATGTCTCACTGTTCTGCTCCATAAACACCTTCCCTCTGCTGTTTTTTCTCTCATCGACTCCTCAACTACTTCGGCCTTGTGCTTTCCTGTCCACATCAAGTTTTTCTTAATATAAAAATTGCTGAATAACTGTGGAATTCAAAATCACAAGCACAATTTTGCACTCGCTAATTTAGAACAATTATTTACATTCCATGAAATGTCTCGGCACTATCAAACGTAACTCTTCTGTCAAGGTTATTACGTCACATGTGTTGACTGAGGCCCGGAGTATATAAGACGGTGTTACACCTCGATGATCATCATTCTGGGTCTTCTTCCTCACAAAACAACAAACATGTCTCTTAAGGTATCATGACAGTCATGAATCACCGTCATTAATTAATATATAATCCTTGTTTATCTGTGGAATATAAAGTTAACACTTAAGCCTTAAACTATTCAAAATATATCATAGAATACAACCCTAAAATGTCAGAACTTCCCCTGCATGAAATATCAATAAAAGAAAACAATAATCTTATAAACCTTCGCAGTTTGTGCTTGTGTTGTGTGCTGCAACGATGACAGTGGCGCGCCCCCAAAATCGCCCAAATGAGTACTATAGCTCCACAGGTCCTGACGTGAGTAGCGCCACCTGTCTGTGTCACAACCCTCTAAACACTTATGGATGACACCAACCAAATATTAAGCTTCATGTAAAACAGATCAACCTGGCCGTGGTGGCTCGAGTGAGACAGTAAATATACACCTTTCATTATTGTTGTTGCAGACTCCTGCTCAGTACAACTTCAACTGGCAAGTGAAAGATGACCCCTCCGGCAATGACTTCGGTCACGAAGAGTCCCGTGACGGCGACAACACCCAGGGCTCCTACTACGTGCTGCTTCCCGACGGTCGCCTGCAGAGGGTCACCTACACTGTCAACGGCAACTCAGGCTACGTGGCCGAGGTGACCTACGAGGGTGAGGCCCAGTTCCCTACATACCAGTCCTCCTACACCCCAGCTCCTCGCTACGCTTAAGGATTCTTTAAGTGATAATATTTATTGTAACATAACCAACTAATATATGTAAAAAAAACATATATATATATTGATTTTTTTTCTCCAAATCCTTAGACAAGAGGAAGAAATTATATATTTTTTTAATGTTTCATGAACAATATTAAAACTTTGTTTGGTGAGACAAACTATATATCTGCAACATGTAGGGCCATATCTTAGTATACTGGAGATCACTGCAATGCTAAAAGATAAGTTGAAAGTCGAATGGTAATACAACACTTTCCGAGCCGAAAATGATGGAGGTGACGTCAGTTTTGTGTTCACGTTACCCTATTTTTCACGTCCATCCTGACCAATTGTCCTACATGACCACCACTTCCATAACCGAAGAAAAACTACAGTATATGTGGTGGCTGTCAAAATGTGGGTAAACTATTTTAGTACAAAAATAGATATTACTGTAATATTTATTTGGCGTTGTTAAGTCCTTTTCATATATAATTTCATCTGTAAAAGGAAACGCAGAACAATATCTGAGACCAGCAAATGTTACAATGAGAAAACTTATACTCCTGTTGATCTACTAACAAAAAAATTCATAATTTGTTGACTGATAGAGCACAACACATTTCATCTGAGTCATAGATAATTTCTTTACTTTTGTCTAACAAAAATTGTTTGGCGGCAACGCCATCTCATATCTAATTAATTATTGACATGTTGACTCTAATTTCATAATTTTGCCCACCACCTTGATATTACCGGATGTACACATACTGCTTATAATTGTTGCCTTGTCACCAGTATTTGTGACAGTTAATAATGTATAATTATTGCTGTCTTGTCACAAACACGCCAGCCTACCAGTTTCTGACAAACACTTGGTAATCTTTTCACTTCCAACATATTAAATATCTAACGCTAAACTAATGCACCGACCAGCTGTATCATTCCACTAAATGTGACGAAGCACCTACTGCTAGCTTTAATGGGTGCCTGACTGGCTGCACTAAATGTTAGCAAACCAGCAAAATATTTTACAAAAGTACATTAACACACACTGATACTATCTCAGTTACATGATATTCATAATGTAATTCAAGTTGTATTATTATACTTATTTACATAATATTTGTATGAAAATAAGGTAGTACTGTTAGATATTATCCACTAAGTACCAGCAACTTTACGAAACTTTCCCATAGAAGGAAACCTGTATCTTACCTCAAGAATATCCAAAACAAGGTGGAGGAATTCCAATTATCCTAAATTTTATTTTGGCGAATTTCCATTTTTTTTTTTTTTTTTTTAATATACGTTCCTTTACCGAGGACACCATGTGGGCGCTTCATTATGTTGATGTATGCTTTATAACAACCCACAAAACGCTAAGCGACCGATCACCACCCAGTGACCTTTCAATATACCTTACCTAACCAAACCTACCTAATCTAACCTAATTTAACTTAACCTAAGATAATATATATCCATTCTTGAATTAGAGGTGGATTTGGTTTGTTTCAACTTATTTACACCAATCACATCTGTTACGAGTTGGGGATTTAGAATATAGTTAAAAGTCTACCCAGATCCCAACAGGCAACAATAATAAAAAAACCTAACACAAACAGAGACAATCGGACTATAAAAGGGTAGACAAAGGATGCGAGATTTTGTTGTGTATAATAAAGTACCATAAATTCCTTAACAAAATATTCAGCTTTCTATAATTTACCCTTAACCATACTTAACCTAAACATACGCAACATTGGCTTAACAGTATATACATATTTATACAACATACAACAAACAGAAGCAAGTGGAGGTGGGAGGCAATATAAGATTACAAAATACTCAAGTGCAGTGCTGAGATGGCTGACGAGTAAGGCTGAGTATTGAAGAAGATGGTAGGTAGTCACTGTGCCGTAGGTTTCCAGGATAGGTGATCCTAGTGTGGTCACTTCCCAGAGTGAACTGAACTCTCCTTGATCTGGAGCTGATGTGGAAGACTTGGAGGAGGTGACGCATAAACCAGGATATGGAGAAGGGAAACCCCGGAGTGGTAACTAAGACGAGTCATACTCGTGTCTCGTCCCTAGATGGCGTTGCTCGTGGTGCTGGGTAGGTAGATCAGGACAATAGATGGCGTGGTTCGTAGTGCTGGGTAGGTAGATCATGACAATTGATGGCGTGGTTCGTAACACACCCTCCCTCCTAAGACCTCCGTAGCGCGGGCGTGAAGGAGGTGATCACCTGGTGCGTCTGGAGAGTAGCTGCTGCATTTCCACTGGAGCTCGGGATAAGGAGTCCGCAATCAGGTTGTCCGCCCCCTTTATGTGCCGGACTTGTAGATTATAGGGCTGGGTGAGAAGAGCCCAGCGGAGGATTCACTGGTTGGAGGTCTTGTTGGTTTGGATGAACGTGAGCGGGTTATGGTCGGTGAAGACTATGGTGGCTTGTGGGCGAGATTGGAGGAACATTCAAACTTCTTTAATGCCAACACCAGAGCCAGGGCCTCCTTCTCTATGGTCGAGTAGTTGGTCTGATGTTTTTTCAACTTGGCGGAGTAGTATGCCACAGGGTGAAGGACATTAGTGGTTGGGTCGGGTTGTAGGAGCACAGCCCCCACTCTGACACTGCTAGCGTCGATTTGCAGATGGAAGGGCAAGGTGTAGTCAGGGGGGTGGACTACAGGCTTGGAGGCAAGGAAGGCTTTGAGGCGGTGGAAAGGCTGGTCGCACCTCTGGTTCCAGATGTAAGGGACCGCAGAACTGGTAAGGTCTGTGAGGGGTCCGGCCACGCTGGAGAAGTTACTGCAGAACCGACGGTAGTAGCCGCACATCTCCAGGAAGCGCATGAGTTCCTTCCTCGTCCTTGGAGTGGGGAAGGACAAGATGGCTTTAACGTTTGCGTCCTTGGGTCTCACCATACCATGCCCAACGATATGTCCCAAGTAAGTCACTGAGGCCCGGCCAAAAGCAGATTTAGCCAGGTTTATGGTGAATCCAGTCTCTTGCAGTCGTGCGAACAGTATCTCCAAACGCACAAGATGTTCGTCCCAGCCGTCCGACACCACCACCAGGTCATCCAGGTAGGCGAACGTCCCATCTAGGTCCTGAATCAGGTAATTGATTGCCCTCTGGAATGTGGCCGGATCATTAGAAAAGCCAAACGCCATAACCAAATATTGAAAAAGACCAAATGGAGTTATAAATGCTGAGATTATTTTTGCCCTATCCGTGAGACCCACTTGATAATATCCTTTCAACATGTCCACTGCAGTTATAAATTTTGCACAGCCTATGCTGTCTATTATATCTTCAATCAAAGGTAAAGGGTAGGAGTCTGAGACAGTGACCTGGTTCACTTTACGATAATCGGTACAGAAACGAAAAGTGCTATCGGGTTTTGGAATGAGAAGGCAAGGTGAAGCCCAGGGGGAGGTACTAGGCTCAGCTAAGTTATGTTTTAACAAAAAATCTACCTCCTTTTTCATAATCTCTCTTTTTTGTGGATTTAGTCGATATGCTGATTGCCTAATGGGTTGCACATCATCTGAGATTAGCTTAATATCATGTTTAAGTATATTGCAAAACCCTGGGAGGTCCGACGTGACTTTAGGAAATGTTGATAATAACTTAGTGAGATCTTTTGCTTGAGATGGATTCAGAACAGAAAAATACTCATCCAAGTTGTTGAGTATGTGACTGTTAGCAGGGTTTTCTTTAGGTAGAGGGAAGTCTAAATTATCCAATAGATCCATGTCATCTGTCTCCGGCCCTGACAAAACCGTATGCAATACAGGTATGCTTATAGCCTCTGGGATTTCTTCCTCTGACTGCCTGGAATGGTAAAGTTTCATGAGATTAATATGAACAAGTTGTGAATCTTTTCTGCGATCAGGAGTATGGACTATATAGTTGAGGGGAGATAGTTTATTAGCAACTATATTGGGACCAGTAAACTTGCTTTTAAGGGGAGAGCCTGGAATGGGTAGAAAGAGTAACACTTTGTCACCTGGAGAAAATGATCTTTCAACTAATTTAGGTTGGGACCACCATTTTTTCGTGGACTTTTTTAAGTTTGACTGAGCAATGGTTCGGACTTCAGGTAATTTGTCCCGTAAAGTGTCAATGTATTGGGAAACTGTTGCGGGCTTAATAGATGGAGTGTCAAACCACTGCTCCTTTACTATTTTAAGGGGTCCCCTAATTTGTCTCCCATATAGTAACTCGAACGGGGAGAAACCCAATGACTCCTGGGGACAATCCCTGATGGCAAAGAGTAGCATTGATTTGAAAGTTTGATGGAACCGTTCCAAGCAACCTTGGGATTGTGGGTGGTAAGCCGAAGATGTACAATGGTCCACACTGAGGTCTTTCATCACCTGTTTGAAAAGATTGCTCGTAAAATTGGTGCCCTGATCGGATTGGATCTATTTAGGAATGCCCACTGAAGTGAAAAGGTGCAAGTGAGATTTGATTACATTTTTTGAAGTGATGCTTTTAAGGGGAAAAGCCTCAGGATAACGTGTACTGGTATCCATAACTGTGAGCAGGAATTGATTTCCCTTCTTAGTCTTTGGTAATGGGCCCACACAATCCACAACAATCTTTTCAAATGGTGTAGAAAATACTAGGATGGGCTTAATGGGAGCTCCTGGTATACTTTCATTTGGTTTTCCTACCATTTGACAAATATGACAAGATTTTAGGTACTTTGACACATCCTTCCTAAGTCCAGGCCAGTAATAGTGTTGGAGGAGCTTTTTATATGTTTTCAGGATTCCCAAATGTCCTGAAATACCATCATGGGCAAGGGCAATTAATGCTGGTCTGACTGAGGAAGGAATTACCACTTGATATATTTCAAACCACGTGTCTAGATGGGTAAGCTCAGGGGGTCTATAGGCCCTTATCAAAACCCCTTCCTGATAATAAAAACACGGAAGGGTGTTAAAATCTTTACCCTCAACTGCTGCATGATGAAGTTTATTCAAAGATGGATCAGATTGTTGGGCTTTAATGAGCTCATCCTTACTAATGGTCTTATTGTACAGCTCTTCTGTGGGTAGGAAGATATTGGAGGTGGTTTAGATGAAGAGGGCCCATTTCGCACACTCTGTGACCGGGTGACAGCACAAGATGGGAAAAGGTGAGGAGTAGTTTCTTCAAGGTCAGTGGTGGAGTTGACAGGTAAGGGAGAGTCGACTGTCTTTATGTTGGGAACCACTAGATCTCCTACCATGTTGTTGTTGTTGTTGAGATTGTCGGACCGTAGTCCGACACGGGCCTTTGCCTATAGGCGGCCCGTTTGGTGGTTCCGGCTGGAGCTCCAGGAGCAGCCAGACCGGATTGGGATTGGAGGTGGTCCCACCTGCAGATTGGAGGGATACTGCAGGTTGCAAGTGTGAGCGGACCCCCGATCAGTGGACGCTTACCACCAGCCCCCACTCTTGGACGTGGTCAGCTTCGGAGTGGCGCGCCCCCCGAACTGGGGTCCGCACTTGCTGGGAGAGGATGCTTTCTAAGCTATCTGGGTGGTGGGTATCGTGTGATGACCCGGAGTAGGTGGTGAATGTGGTCTGTATGGGCCTTTCGGGTTAGAGTGGCCGCTGGTGTTGTGTGTGTTTCTTGGGAGATTTGAGTTCTGTTTCGGAGGCTTTGTGTGACCTCGCAATCGAGGAGATAGTGTTCAAGTGGGTTGGCTGCTGGCTCCTGACAGTAGGTGCATTCCATGACGTCATTTCCGATCATCTGCCAGGAGCACTTGTACCCTAGTCGTAGTCGATGAAGGCTGACTTGGGTTTGTCTTGGAGTTTTCTTGACAGCGAAAGGTGGTTCCCCTTTTGTGGCCGCCAGGTACCATTTGGCTGATTGGGAACCAGCGTTGAGTGCATGAAGGAAGCTCTTTTTGATGTGGAGCTTGGTAGTCTTTCTGAGGTGATTCTTGATCTGTTGCACACTTGCTGGAACTTGGATGTGTACGCTACTAGAACGTGTGGCTGCCTTGGCTGCTTCGTCTGCTACGTCGTTTCCTCCGATCCCTACATGACTGGGAATCCAGTGTAAGACGACTGGTCGGTTTTGGCTTTGGAATTCCTGTAGCTGTGCGAGGATCGAGGTGATGATGTGGACGTTGTCTCTTGGTTGACTGTGTTGCAGCGCCTGCATGGCCGATTTCGAGTCCGTGTGAATTATGACGGACTTGTTGTGTTGTGTTGCAGCGTGTTGTAGGGCCTTTGAGATTGCTACCAGTTCTGTTTGTAGGGTGGAGCAGTCGTTGGAAAGTCTCCATTGGAGGGTCTGACCTTGGGTGTAGAAGGCCGCTCCGGATCTATGATGTTTTGGGTCCACCGAGCCGTCTGTGAAGTATGATGCTGCATCAGCCGGTGTCTCGGTGGCTATGGCTTCGAGAGTTATTTTTTTGAGGTCCTCCTTCTGGAGGTTGGCTTTACTATCGCCTAGGTCGGTAAATTTGAGTGTGGCTGGTGGAGGGCTCCATGGTGGAGGAACAGCGTAACCATTGTCTCGTGTGTCTTGGTTGTTCTTGACGAGTGTTTCTGCTTGCAGGTGTCGGATGACCTCGCTTGCCTCGTGCGACCAGGTGGCCCCTCGCACTCTGTGGTCGAGGTGGAGGGAGGCACTGATTCGAATCTTGGCAACTGTGGGCTTGTCTGCTCTACAGATTTTGGCGAGGAGACCGGCTGTCACCTGCTTGACTCGTACTGCCAGGGGTGGTAGTTCGGTTTCCATTTGCAGATTGCAAATTCTGGTCCACATGGGTGCTCCGAGCATGGTCCTGAGAGCATTGTTTTGGATGACTTCTAGCTTAGCTATTTGGTCTTCTCTCAGTCCAATGAGTGCTGGAGCACTGTAATCTACCAGCGATCTGATGGCGGCTGTGTAGTAGGCTTTGAGCACATGAAGGTTTGCTCCTGCGGATTTGCTGGTGAGCGACCTCATTATATTGTGTCTGCTCTTCGTCCTGTGCCTGAGATACTCGAGTTGCGGCTTGAAGGTGAGTTTCTGGTCAAACCAGATTCCAAGACACTGGTGGGCGTTGGTCCAGACTACCGGCGTGTTTTGTATGGAGAGCATCTTGTCTGGTGTGTCTGTGCAGATGGCCATCGCTTTCGACTTGGCTGGATTTATCTTGAGTCCAAGTCTGTTGCACTCCTCTTCTATAAGTTGGAGTGCGTGTTGCGTGTTGGCTAGTCTGTTCGATCCTCTTACTATAAGCTGTAAGTCGTCTGCATAGCATAGGAGCTTGGCTGTTTGTCTGAAAGGAAGTTTGACTAGATTTTCCATCAGGACATTGAACAGCATTGGACTGAGGATGCCTCCTTGTGGGGTTCCGTTTTCATGGACCCTGTAGCTTGAGGTTGCTCCCTGAAAGCGTACTCGTGCTTCTCTCTGTGTGAGGTAGTTCTGGATCCACCCCAGCAACCTTCCTTTGACGCCTTTTTTAGCGAGCGTAGTTGTAATGGCCAATGGATTTGCTAGTTCGAAGGCTTTCTCCAGGTCGAGGAAGACCACCAGAGCTGGTTTGTTGTCCACTGTGCTGAGTATCTCGGCGATGTTGTTGCCTGTGCCGGTGTTCTCGGTGTAAGCAAAGATGTGAGGGTGTGGGCTGCCTACTTTCCACTTGAGTCGGTTGAGAGCCATTCTTTCTCCCGTCTTCGCTATGCATCTGAGAAGGGAGATGGGCCTCGGTTTGTCTGGTTCTCTGGGCTTCGGAATGGGCTGTATATCTCCCTTCTTCCATTCCGGTGGGAGTCTTTGTGCTGTCCACGAGGCATTGATGGCTTGCAGCAGAGCCTCGTGTCCGGCTTCTCCGGCATGGGAAAGCATGGAGTAGGTTATCCTGTCGGCCCCTGGTGCTGTGTCCTTGCTTCGTTTTAGCGACTTCTGGAGTTCTTGCTGGTTGAATGGTCTGTCAGTGTCATCTTCACTGTTGCAGGCCTCTTCGATCATCTGGAGTCTGACCTGTCGCAGACGCCGTTGTGTCTCCTCCGCCTGTCTCGGGAGGTTTTTCGTTGCTGCTCGGTCAGAGAACAGTTTTGCAAGTCAATCGGCTTCCTCTTCTGGGTTGGGATGGGTTGGTGGTGGTGGCGTTGCCTTCCCAGATGCCCTTCGGATCTGGGCCCACATCTTGCCAAGGGAGGTGTGCTCGTTCAGTTCGGAGCACCACTTGAGCCAGCTTACGTTTTTTATTTCTTCCTTCACTTCCCTGGTATCCTTAACTATGACTTGCAGGAGATGTCTGTTTGTTGCCGTGGGATGTCTCCTGTAGTTTCTTCGGGCCATGTTCACTCTGTGGTTGAGTTCTTTCACCCTGGGACAGTAGTACCAGTAATCATTGTACTGTCTTGATGTGGGTTTTGTTTTTGGGATAGCCTCTTCTGCCGCTTGGTGAAACGCCTCGACCAATTGGTGGTGGAGGGTTGTCTCATCCACGGGTGCTGCGCCGGCCGGCTGTGATTTTTCGCGCCACTTAGCCAGGTGTTTCTTAAAGAGTCCCCAGTCTGCCTTTTGGGTATTGTATCTCCATCTCGGGGGGGGTGGAGTGGGGAGTTTGTTCACCTTCAGCGTTGTTAGGGTTGCGAAGTGGTCGCTGGTCAGCGTGGGGTGTATCTGCCAGGAGGCCGAAGGCTGTAGTGCACTGGAGACGAAGGTTAGATCTAGCCTTCCTCCCCTAATGTGGGTGGGCTCTCCGGTGTTCAGGAGGCAGATCTCGGGTGTATCTTGAAAGGTGGTGTATAGGTGTAGGCCGTCTTCATTTGTGGGGCTTGCCGAGCTTAGGAAGGGATGATGTGCGTTGAAATCCCCTCCTATGAGTGTGGCGTGGTCAGCGGCCGAAGCAAATAATTGAGTAACCTCCAGTGAGCCCCTTGGGTTCTTGTAGATGTTGTGAACAGTTAATTCCCGTTCTTGGAGGGTTACTTTGACGGCCTGTGTCTCGATGTTTTCCCCACATGGAAATTGCTGCGTGACATCGGCGGAGGGTATGCTTGACTTGACCAAGATCATACATCCTCTTGTTGACGCCTGCGTGAAATGCCTCCTGTATGTCTTGTAACCGCTGAATTTGAAACAGTGGTGTTCTTGTAGAAGTGTTTCTTGTAGGAGTATGATGTCAAGCTTGTCCTTGGCTGCTGCTTCTTGTAGGAGGTGTTTCTTGTTTTTGATGCCCTGAGCATTCCATGTTAGGATGTTCAGGGTGCTGATGTTTTCCACCACTGTTTCATCGGGGACTTCTGGTGGTCCTCGATGGAGATGTCCAAGCTCGATTCCAACTGGATCAGGTTCATATCTTCGTGTTCTGTGGTTTTTGCCTTCTGGGCCGTGGTTCGGTTCAGGGGAGTTGAAACGTCCAGTTTCTTTCTGGGAGCTGTCGGTATCTTGGGTTCTCTGGTGGCCTTCTTCGGTGTAGAGTGTACCTCGGCTGTCACTCGTGTGAGGACCGGCGTGGCTTCCTCCACTGAGTTGGCTGGAGCTGTGGCGACTTGCCCGAGGACGCTCCCCATGAGTATTTGGAGCTGTGTGGGTTGGATCTTGTGGTCCAGTAGTCCGGCTAGGCCCTCCGCGAAGGTTGTCAGTACCTTGGCTAGGTCTGATACGTGTATCATTCCTTCTGGTGCCTTGGTGTGTGCTTCTTTTGTCTTTCTCGTGGTTGTCGTTGTCTGCTGCTTGGGTGGCTGAGGTGTGGCCGTAGTGAGGCCAGGAAACTGGGCTGCACTTTGGGTGTTGACTGGCTGAGGAGGTTGTCTTTGTTGTTTTGGCCTTTGGGTTCCCCACACGAAGGTACTTGGTGGGGCTGGTGTGTAGGCGGTGGGGGCCGGTCTTGCTGCTGGTCGGTTTGCCTGGACCCTCTTTGTTCTCTCGGAGCATCCAGGATTCCAGGCGTGGTGTTTGCCCCCGCAGTTGGCACACTTGGGGGCAATTTTTTCCCCATTTTTCAACTTGGTGAGGCAGGAGTGTGTGCCGTGCTTCTGTGCGCAGACTGCGCAGATTTCCTTGTACGTGCACCTTGTCTGATGGTGCCCGTATTTCTGGCATCTGAAGCACCGCAGGGGCTCTGGGACGAAGGGCCTCACTTCGTAGATCCCCCAGGTTTTGAGGTCTATGGTGCTGGGGGGTGAGCCGTAGTGCGTTATGAGCACTTGTTTCGTGGTGGCCGTCTTGTCGGAAAGGGGAGAGCATCTCTCGGCTTTTAAGATCTTCAGGTGGTTCTCCAGGGGTTCGAGAGGTAGTTCCTTTGGGTACCGGAGGACTACCGACTTCATCAGTTTCTGGGCGGGGTCCAGCTTTGTTGACGCAACGGTGGTGGTGTTTTGCAGGTAAGTGTCGAGGGTGGTGGCAGAGTCCTTGTCTTTGGGGTGAATAATCATCTCCCCCTTTAGGTTGGGCCGCACTGAGAACTTGGCCAGTGGGTTTTGCTTTTCCATCTCTGTGACGGCGGCATATGTTGTTTTTGCGTCCGTTTTCGTGATTCGGAATTTTGGCAGTGTCGTTGGAGGTGAGCTGGTGGTGGTGATGGGTGCCTTTTGGGCTGCTTGACGGCATTCGTTTCCCGAAAAGGCACGTCGGCGTTTCTTGTTTTCTACCTTCGTCCAGTTGTCCTCAGTGGCGGTAGCAGTGGTGGTGGAGTTGTTGGAGGTGGTGGCAGTGTTCCTACTTTTCAGGGCTTCATTGAAGGCGCGTAACTGGTCCGCTTTCTCTGTGCGAAGCCTGTCGTAGTTCGGGTCGTCAGGTTGGCGGTTCAGGCGGGGGTCGCGGTTAGGAGGGCGTACGCGCTCCATAACCGGGTTTTTTTTTTTTTTTAGATCCTACCTATTCCGGTTGAGTAAATAGCAGAGGAATTACAGCACTCCCCACTGGCTGGTGGTCGTAGAGTGGTTCCTGAGCTTCTCTCCCGGAGCCCCGTTGGGGAAGCCTACTTCCTAGTGTATGTGACTGCTCACTTATAGACGTGAGCTAAGTGTGCCTATTTGGGAAGGATAAGGATTGCTACCCTCTTTCCAGGTGGACCCGCACGATCACGGTTTTCCTGGAAAGACTCGGCTGGGATGGGTTTTGCTCCAACCCCCTTTCGTGTTCACAATCTCCTGGGAGGGAGGTGAACAGTTACAGGGGGGACCGCAGGACGAATACACTTTTGAGGGTGCAGGTCCCTAGGCCAGAGCGAAAAAGGAAAAATAGTAGTAGAAGGAAAAGAGCTCAAACCACGCCGGGAATATCGCGCTATAACTGCTCTCCAGCTGGAGTGTGGGTCACTCACACCACCAGTGGGGAGGGCAAGCTAATGCTCGATAAACCGAGAACGCTCGTGAGTTGTTGTGGACGATGACAGTCGTGGGTGGTCCGGTCAGGGAAGATGGCCAACAATGGCACAAGGGAGAGGACGGTCTTCACAGTTCCGGGTCCAGCAGGAGGTCTTGGATCTTTCCTAATGGCTACTTGCACTTCCCCAGTAATCAAGGGACATTGGAGGTGCACTTTAGCTAAGGGATAGGAAGAATGGGATGAGAGAACTGAAATTAGATCTCTCATTAGTAAATGCGGTAGATATATCAGGAATGACGTTAAAAAGGAGGATAGATTGTGCTGCGCCCGTATCACGTAGTATACGAATAGGGAAAGAACGAGACCCCTATATGATTGAAATTTTTCCCTCATAGGTGAATGAAGAGAAGAGATCCTGATGGGGCCTTTCCACATTGGTGGTTGCTATTGGTTTGAATTTGGGATCCAGGGAACTACTTTTAGAAGTTCGACACTTTCGGTGTTTACAAGACTGGATCGTATGGCCTGGTTTTTTACAGTAAGAACAATAAAACTTGGTTGCATCAGGGCGGGGGGGGTGGTAGGTGTGGGACCTTTCGACCTACCACTCACGTCCCCAAGGTTATCATCAGAGGAGGACCTAACATGCCGGAAAGTACCACGTTCCCTACTGCCCAGTGACTCCACCAGCAAGGCGTACGCATCAGCCAGCTCAGCCGCACGCCCCAAATTAACCTCTCCATGCTCCTCCACATGCTTCAAGATGTGAAATTGTATCTTGCTCTTCCACTCCTCCAGGACTACCAAGTTTAACAAATCCTGAAATGTGGAGGTCTCTGTAGCCTCTAACCACTTCTTGAAAAACCTAAGCTTTTCTTGAGCAAACTCAACAAAGGTGTGTGAAAATGTTTTGGTTAGTTTACGGAACTTCTGCCGGTATCTATCTGGCGTGATAGCATAAGAGGTGAGGATATTCTTTTTTACGTTATCATAGTCATCAGTCTGGTCTAAACAGTTATAAACTCTACGAGCCTTACCACATAATTTAGGAACTAACACCGACACCCACTGGTCCTTAGGCCACTCATTGTTCCCGGCTATTTTCTCAAAAGTCCTAAATGACCCGTCCATATCGGATTCATGAAACTCGGGAACACGGGAAGAAGCATTAGCAGGGTTAAAAGCAGCTATTCTCTCTTTTAATGCCACTTCTTTTGATTTAAACTCCGATGTTAAGGTGACTTCTTTCTCTTTCACCTGTAGTTCTTTCAGTCTAACCTCCTACTCCAACTTGGCCTGTTCCGACCTTTCCTCATGCTCCAACTTGGCCTGTTCCGACCTTTCCTCATGCTCCAACTTGGCCTGTTCCAACTTTTCTTCATGCTCCAACTTGGCCTGTTCCAACTCATGCTCCAACTGGAGTTCTTTCATTTTGATTTGGAACTCGAACCTAGCTCGTTCTAGTTCTAAGGCGTCTATTCTTTGTGTTTCTTCTTGAGGGCTAGCCAGACCTGAGGCAACTTCTGAGTGAGGAGGGGTGGTGGATAGTGGTTGAAGTTTCTTGGACATGGGAGTTAATCGGTCAACAGCGGATTCTTTTAAAACTTCTTGTTAAACCAACATTTCATTTACCTGATTTTTTAACATTTCCTTAGTCAGTTGCTGTGAATATGGGATATTGTAATAGTTGGCTATTTCTTTCCATTCTTTCTTCAGGATATTAACACGTAATTTAGCTACGGAAGGATTTTCAATAAAATCCTGGAGATCAAAACATGAGGTAGCCATTGTTAATAAAAACTAGATAAATTAATTAATGGCCAAAAAGATAAGATAAGTGGATTACCCTAGAAAATATCACGGCAGTGGATAACCAGAAAGTCCCGGAAACTACCCAAGTTATACCTAGGGAAATTACACTTATGAATATTGTTCTTCTGATAAGATCCTTAGATAAGGATAAGAGACTTGGAAAGGTACTTGAAACAGGAAGGGCGTATTACGGCATTAATATAAAGATCCGGATAAACAACCCTTGAGTTACTTTATTATTGACCCCGAATGAGATAATGAGAAGAACAATAATTGAGGCTTTATAATTATGGGGTCCTGGTAGAGCGGGGCGTCCCAAGATATCACTTCACCCTAAACTAGTGACTATGGAACAGCCTACTCTGGAGCGAGGGTACGGCATTAAACAGATCCGGATTCTTCCCTACACTCGATAAGACTTACTACACGACTGCCTACGTGTAATAACAGGTAAGCCTTATGACACTTGGAACCTAATATCCTACGTCTGTCACTCTTACTGTACGATAATACCAATATATGCACACACATATGAAGGAAACTTTAAACCACCGTAAAGCAATTGTGAACAGAAGTGACTGGGAGGAATATTTAACAAGGAGTAGCAAGGGGGGGGAAGAAATTTGGCACTTAAGGTTAGGTCCTGTCACGGTCGCCATTTGTTACGAGTTGGGGATTTAGAATATAGTTAAAAGTCTACCCAGATCCCAACAGGTAACAATAATAAAAAAAACTTAAACAAACAAAGACAATCGAACTATAAAAGGGTAGACAAAGGATGCGAGTTTTTGTTGTGTATAATAAAGTACCATAAATTCCTTAACAAAATATTCAGCTTTCTGCAATTTACCCTTAACCATACTTAACCTAAACATACGCAAAATTAGCTTAACAGTATATACATATTTATACAACATACAACAAACAGAAGCAAGTGGAGGTGGGAGGCAATATAAGATTACAAAATACTCAAGTGCAGTGCTGAGATGGCTGACGAGTAAGGCTGAGTATTGAAGAAGAAGGTAGGTAGTCACTGTGCCGTAGCTTTCCAGGATAGGTGATCCTAGTGTGGTCACTTCCCAGAGTGAACTGAACTCTCCTCGATCTGGAGCTGATGAGGAAGACTTGGAGGAGGTGACGCAACAACCAGGATATGGAGAAGGGAAACCTCGGAGTGGTAACTAAGACTAGTCATACTCGGGTTTCATCCCTAGACGGCGTTGCTCGTGGTGCTGGGTAGATAGATCATGACAATAGATGGCGTGGTTCGTAGTGCTGGGTAGGTAGATCATGACAATTGATGGCGTGGTTCGTAACACATACATAATGCAAACAAGTCAATATGTCGCGACCGGGAACTTGAACGTCACTGTAGATTCGTGTTCAGCAAAATAACTTACAGATAAAATCATATTGTAAAGTGGTTCTCTTCTATAATTTGTTCATAAAGTTCTAACCGAAAGAGATTTTTTTTTCATTATACCGTGGAAATATCCAAACTGCTACACTTAAGGTAATTTACCCCCGTGTTAGGAATCCCCGTAAAACATTAATGGTGGTCTATCAGTTTCCAGACCACATTAAATACTTCTTTATGTTTGGAAAAGATACTGGAGACAGTGATAGTGGGTCGTCTTGTGTATAGAGAGATATTAAAAGAATGTTTATGTATATGTGTACACGAGACCTTACAAGGCATCATTAGTGTCAAATGAACAGAGAAACTAAAGGTGACGATTTGCCTGTATTTCGTCTACCTGTCTGAGGTGTGAGCATCTGAAAGTGAGGCAGAAGCTTCCTTAAAAATAACACTCCTCGAAGAGATGAAATATTCCATGATCACTAAACACACAAATGGTTGTGTTACGTCTGTAGCAGAATTTCATCCGTGTATAATTTTAGTCTATGATTGGCGTATGGTTCACACTTAAGTGTCTCACAGTTTCTCTCTGCCTCTCACGCCGATAGCCTCCTCAACTTCATGACCTTGTTCTGGTTGGTGAACATAAACACATATCTGTGTAATGCAAAAACCGCTGAATCACAATAGAGTTATAACAGCATGCTAATATTCTGCAATCGTAAATTTAGAACAATATCTGTATTAGAGAATATCAAGCGTAACTCTTCTTTGTCAAGGTTATTACGTCACAGGTGTTGACTGAGGCCCCAAGTATATAAGATGGTATTACACCTCAATGATCATCAGTCTGAATCTTCTTCCACACAAAACAACAAACATGTCTCTTAAGGTATCATGGCAGTCAATAAGCAACGCCATGAGTTTTTATATAATCCTTGTTTATTTTTGGAAATTAAAGCTTTTATTTCAGTTATAAACTATTGAAAATATATCATACAACCTTAAATTTTTCAGACGGCCTTATCATGAACTCTCAGTAATAGAAAATAATAATGATAAAAACTTTCACAGTTCGTGCTCGTGTTGTGTGTTGTGAGGATGGCAGTGGCGCGCCCCCAGAATCACCCCAGACAGTACTATGGCTCCCCAGGTTCTGACGTGAGTAGTGCCACCTGTCTGTGTAAACACCCCCAACAAACTATAGTGGCTGACACCAGTATAATATTAACATGTGTATAACTGGTCAACCTGACTATGGTGACTTTTGTGAGACAGCAAATATCCACATTTAATTATTATTGTTGCAGACTCCTGCTCAGTACAACTTCAACTGGCAAGTAAAGGATGACCCCTCCGGCAATGATTTCGGCCACGAAGAGTCCCGTGACGGCGACAACACCCAGGGCTCCTACTACGTGTTGCTTCCCGACGGTCGTCTACAAAGAGTCATCTACACTGTTAATGGAGACTCCGGTTACGTGGCCGAGGTCACCTACGAGGGTGAGGCCCAGTTCCCTAAATACCAGTCGTCCTACACCCCAACTCCTGCCTACGGCTAAGAATTGATGAATTCATAATATTTATTATAACATAATCAATTATTATTTGTAAAATAAATTTCTGCAAAGATATTTCCTTTTTCCTAAACCCTGAGACAGGAGAAAACATGGCATCTTGTTAATGTTGTCTTGCACAGTATATTTCTTTTCCTAAAACATTAACCGTAATATATTAAAGAAACTTTAGATCTACAACATATAGAGCCACATAAAAGTATACTAGAGATCACTGGAGTGTTAAGGGATCACTTGAAGATCGAATATTAATACGACATTATTTTTGTGTCTAATTTTGTACAGGAGACGTTAATGTTGTTTGTGTGGGAGTACATACAGGTATAGCGTTAATAGTGTCAGTGTGTAGAAAAGAAACATTTCTAGTAAGTCTACTGTATAAGAGACAATAATAATTGCATAGGAGAGAGCAGGACACGTTGATTTTGTGTCTATCAATGTATGAGACGTAATACTGTGACAATGAGTTTAAAGAAATTAATAGTCTTTCCTTTTATATACAGAAGCATCCAGGTGTGTTATTACACCCCTACCGTGTTTCCCTTGCTCATGTGGCGCTGTCGCACTACTCGTGTGGCCACGGAACTGATAGGGCCTTGCGACTTTGGCACATGAACAAGGAAGACACGGTTGGGGTGTAACAACATAATGTACTTGAGGTGTTAACAGTACTTTATGGGGACCTATTATGGTGTTATGTAACCAAAACAATTTTGCTCCATATCAATATTGAATGATAAACGAGTCTCTTTGAAATAATTGCCCGTTAAGGACGGTGTGAACACACACTGTATACCATGCCATCGGTGTACAACAGGCAGCATTGCTACATTATACTTTCCCTCCTTTACTTTTCAAATTACTTAGTTGGGTGAACCAGTGATGTATTCACTCCATCTTTGCACCCTATTTACATAAACATAGTATCACGTATTAGAAACTTCTGTCAACAGTTTCAGGTTTACTCGGAACGTCCAAAAAATATTTAGTGAAATAATGTATGTCAGATGTTAACTAGAAATTCCCCTCGCGAATAAGTTGCAGTGGGTTCCCAGAGAATTTAAGTATCGGAAAAGGAAATAGTCAGTAAATTTTAGATATCAGATACGAGGAGGGTAGTTATAATAAATCTTAATACTAATAAATATCAAATTACAACACCTGGATTGGCTGTGTAATGACAAGACGCCGGTCCTATGCCAGGTATAACCGAACACACAAGATTTTAAAGTAGTAAATGGCAAAACAGATACAAGAATACGAGCACTCTGGTGGTCCTGTATAATGGTGCTCAAAAAAGTACGTAAGTAAGGATCTCGGACCTTGTATCACTAATAAATAAAGCCTAATGATAAAGGTTCACTGGCAAAATCATGTAAGTCACATTATGAGCTCACAAGTAGCACGCGAGGCTGAAAAGATCACTTTGATAATAGTGGTGAAATACACAATGATCACATAGCCGTAAGGTAGCAGATACGAGGCTGAAACTTGCGTTGAGGAAGACGAACTTTTCAAACACTGGCTGTTGAAGAGGGAATGAGTGCTAGAACAGCAGCTGGACAAGGCTTATATGGACTCGACTCACGAAAAACCGTGGGCTTATGACAGCACTTCTGTTATATGCGACGTTGGTTGGTTGATGAGCTACTCTAGTGGCTATTATTATAACTAATTCTCCTGATGTTATCTAAGTACTCGATGGTCGAAAGAAAGCGATAACATGACAAGTTTTACTTGAGATCAAAACCATTCGAATTATCCTACACATGGTGTATTGAGGTAAAAATTAGTTTAAGAAGCCTAGCGGTGGATATCGTTCACTATATACGAGTATTTTGGTTAGCGAAGAGAAATTGCGGCCGACAATGAGCTCGATTATCTACACTTTTCAATCTAAAAAAGTCCTTTCACTTCTGGAAGGACTGTATGAACAACTTCTGGACGAATAAGTACTTCTTCGAACGGGAACCCAGTTGTATTCACTCGGCCGCTGCACCTCTGATACAATACACGAACTTGAGTACACAAAGGGAAGACGTTACCATAAAAACTGACTCTAAAGGTTGTGAGAATCGGCAAGTTAGGCAGAAGTGTCCTTAAAATCCACATCCTGCAAAAAATAATTATTCAGTGATCAATAAACCTACAATTAGTTGAACTAGTTACATCACTAGAAGAATCTCGTCTTTTATAAATGTAATTCATGATTGGTGTATGGTTCAGTGTCTCACTGCTTTGCTCGATAAACACCTTCCCTCTGTTTTGTTTTTCTCTCTCATCGTCTCTTCATTTTCTTCGGCCTTGTGCTGACCAGACAAAATCAACACAGCTTTGTTTAATGTAAAAATAGCTGAATTACAGAAGAATTCAAAACCAAAAGCGCATATTTTGCCTCGCTATTTTAGAATAAATATTTGAATTACACAGAATCTCTCCGCATTATCAGACGTAATTCCTCTGTGTCAAGGTTATGACGTCACATGTGTTGACAGAAGCCCGAGTATATAAGGTAGTGTTACACCTCGATGATCATCAGTCTGGGTCTTCTTTATCACAAAACAACAAACATGTCTCTTAAGGTATCATGACAGTCATGAATCATCGTCAGGAACTTTGATCCT